>NW_016909769.1:333332-350906 GCF_001483705.2 Eufriesea mexicana
TTACCCCTAGTGAGAGCCCGAGGCTTCCAACGTGTGCGGACCACGTGGAGCCCTCAGGCCTATTGTCAGCCAAGTCTTAAGAGCCGTCGCCTAATTTCGTTAAATTAGGGATTTCCAGGATTCTCGTGTTCCGCGACACGAGAAGTCAAAGAAAAAAGGTAAAGCATTCAAACATGCTGAAGGCATGGAGCGGGAAATTCCGATGCCGAATTGTTTGACCCTAAGACCTGGCTGTTGGAAGACCGTAACGGGTCTTCTTTGCTCCACGACGGAACACCTACTCTTCACCTCCCCGTAGAGGAGTCACGCAACTTAATTTTGTTACATAGAATAACTTTTCAATTTGCTTCTAGAAGATATCGGTCGGTTTACAATTTGTTTTTGTTGGCAATAGCCGATTCGCCATTTCTTTTGGTATCCTACAATACAATAATTCCTACTAGTAAAATTATGCTGTTTCTTAGTACCATCCAATATTTAAACTTTCTTTTGTCCACTACTGTGATTGGAAAATTTGGTTACAATCCACTCAGTTGCGTGAGACACCCGGTATACAGACTTTATATCGTTCTCTATATACTCTATTCCCTATTGATTCACTGCCAAACTATTCTCCATGAAAATTGCTCACGTGATCAGACGCACCGCCATTTCTGCACGATATTTTCTGCAAGTTGCTTTTTAATTGTACCGGATGACGCGCCAAAAGTAGTTCACTTCCGTTCACCGTTACTTCTTTGTTGCTTCTTCGTGACGCGATGAAAATACATTTAACTTGCAAAGGAGCTAGGCCGTTGATGGTATTCCATCGATCCGATCAGCTCGATTGTCGTGTCGACTTCCTTCTACCGCCTGGGAGAAAAGCAGATTATAGATTTCTTCGCATAACAAATGTTTACCATTGGAAAGTGCAGTGCAAGCCAGTTCTAGAAAGGATACCTCGTGCATTTGCTTTTCCACTGTATACAAATTGCTACTTTTTCTCTCTCAGCAATCGCTTCAAGTACACGAGCTTACGTATATAACATGCGCAGCTTATGTTTATTTTATGTAGAACGAGCTATTTGAATTTAAATTAATTTCTCTCGAATATCTCGAAAATTGTTGAAAACACTGGAAAATCTCTGGGATGAAATTCGAGAGGCTTCAAGAAGCACGTAACTTGATCAGTTTCTTTTTTCGTTGTTGGATACGTACAGGTCACACGAAAGTGAAAATTCTTTACCTCTTTTAACCTGTTAATTTTTAAACGAACGAGTGGGTCGAATTTAATTTTTTGAAATTTATTATCCACGAGAAGGTATCGAACCATTTATGGCAAAAGCCTGTTGCTTTAGAAGAGACTGTAATTTCAATATCACAAAGTGGCACTGGATTTCGGTACAACTAGCATACGTGAAATCTTATGCTCGAGACGACTCGAAGCAGAGGATCCTTCTTGCGTATCCGCAAATTTCTAAAGAAATTCTTGCAAAAGTAGGTACGTCGTTTTGGGACGAGTAAATCTCTGCATTCAGAGTGAAGGATGTACTTTTGAACATTTTTAAAAGAATAAACATCGTATTACTAGTATCACATTACAATATTCATGTTAAAATTAATGGTCTTTTAAGGTAAAAGGTAAATTGTTTGGTACCTTTTTTATGGGGAATAATGGATTATGTCAATTATTGTATTAAAATGAATTTAATCTTCATATAAGAGATGAGAGAATAGCCAAAGAATATTTATTTTTTAAATTCTATGGAACACGATACATTTTGTTGATGTTAATCTGTTCACTGTATAACTGTTCATCATTTTTCCCATGCCAAAACAATTCATGTTAAAATAAAATTCATGTGGAAAACAATAATAATATTTAAATTTAAGAAAAGAGGAGAAAATTTGTTCCTTTACTGGTGTCTTTACTGAATTAAAATATAAAATATTGACTTTTTTCAATAAAACTATTTGAGAACATTTTTAAATTTGAGAAATGGAAGAAAATTTTGTGAGTATTGGTTTTATGAGAGTGAGAGTGCTGGTTTTATATGTGTGAATGGTATTGAGGTGAAATAAATGAAAGTCATTTGGGATGATATAAATATAATATGTGCGAGTGGAATCCAGTATGAATGTTGTTAAAAAATGTTTAGAAGAATGTGCCAGAATGAAATAGTTACGTGAGAATCGTCAAATAGTAAACATGTGTTAACCCTTTGCACTCGACGACTTTTACGTTACAGAAAAATAGTAATTCGAAGACTTTCTATCATAGAGTCGACGATATTTTTAAAATGGTAAATGAGAAATCATATGCAAATTAATACATAGAATTATTTTTCTTCGATATTCCACGCATCGTTAGGTAATTTTAAATTTGATATATTAATTAACGTCGATCTTTAGAATCTGATTAAATGGTGACTGAAAGTCACCTCTCGAATGTAAAGGGTTAATAAGAGTGAGAGGGGGCGAGAGATAGAGAAGAATTTCCTAGATAGTGTGAATCTTTTTGTTTAAAATATCATATTACGAATTGATGTCAATATTTAAATATTATTATATAAATGTATTAACCCTTTGCGTTCGAGAGGCGCCCTTCAGTCGCCATTTGATAAAATTTCGAAACTCGATATTCATAAATATGTCAAATTTCAGATAATATAACCGTGTGCGAGGTATCGTAATCAAATAATTTTACGTGTTAATTATCATACGATTTCTTATTCCTGCTCAGAAAAATATCGTCAGCTTTGTAACAGAAAATCTTTGAACTCCTATACTTCTTTGCCCAAAAAATCGTCGAATGCAAAGGGTTAATTTGTTAACTGTTAAAAAACATATAAGAAATTAGTTTCCATTTCTGTTTATAAGGAACACAAATTTGTTCTTTTACCGGTGTCTTTACCGAATTAAAATATAAAATATTGACTTTTCTTGAATAAAATTATCTACGACGACGTTTTCAAAAATTTAAGAAAGGTAGAAAATTTGGTCCTTCACGGATGTCTTTACCCAACTAAAATATAAAATATTGATATTTTTTTCAATAAAATTATGTGACGACACTTCTTCAATTTCAATTTACACTTAATATAGCCTCTCGCATTTACCAACAAAAGAATCAGTAACACCTAATTACGTTCCTCTTGAAGCCACCCAGCCTTTGCTTGAAGCTCTTCTCGGTATCATCAACAGATTCGCAGATATTCCAGAAAATCAATTTAAATGGCCCAGCTTGGCATAAATGTACTCCGGTGTTTCCAACTACTGTGCAGAGCTGGCAAGGTGATTAGCTCGACGGTACAAGGGAAAGAGAGGAGTATTACATTTGTTCCTCCTGACTCCACCTTTTATACTCTCGGAATCCCCATTGTTAGAGATTCTCCTATACAGAAATGCCAATGGTGTATGTATTATCTATAAAAACGTTCAAATGATGTTCCATCATGGAACAAAAACAAGCTTAGAAAACAACGTTAAGATTGTCTCCTAACAGACATGTCCTAATTGCTAAATTCATCTGACTTTTAGAATTTTCTGTTTCACCACTTCGGAGATTTTAGAAAATTTCTTTTCCATTACTTCGAGAGCCATAAGAAGCAATCCAATGTCTAATTTTGACGATATTAGGCAGCACACTTGCGATTTGGCTGATAATAGGCCTACAAGAGCTGAGACCAGTCCGTGTGCGTTGGTTCCGTTAGACTCCAGTGTTTGAAAGGGCCACAAACGACGACGAGGTCACTTTTCGAAAGGGTCACCACCTCGACCAGTGCACCTCACCCTGAAAGAGGGTTTCCTCCACTACCGACTTCGATCGGAGGACGTGCCTTCTTCTTCAGGGTGACCGATTCACGGACCAAGGGAACGCTCTTGGTCCAATCAGTCTTCAATTAGGGAACGTCCGGTCTTTGGCGAATTCCCGATTTTCTTTGAAACGGTCGCGAGGAAAATCGCGAAGGCAGTCTTTCGACTTTTTCATAGTCGTCTCTTTCGACTTCTCAGTCGGTCCTTTGACTCTCAGTCGTGTCTTTGACTTAGTCGCCTGCAGTCGCGACGCTACGAGTTCATCCTATCGATCTCTAACGTCCGAGAGGACCGATCACCCTGACAGCACCTCTCCGTCGTTCGAGAAGTCTGTCAACCTTTTTGCTCGTGATCCACGAACCACTACGCGACAATCCACGCAACCAGGATTGTCAGTAGAAGACAATTCGACGAAACTTCCTTGGAACGGTTGCTCGGTATTAATTTGGCAGGCAACATTCCGAGGTCGCGAGACGGATTTACAACTCGTCGGAATTCGTACTGAGTTCAATCGCGACGCGACAATCCTCAGAATTTATTAGTATCGGTTCATACCTTAACTATTTAACACGTTAAACGCCATTCGTATGAATTTCGTTTGAATCTAGCCGTCAAGTGAGCCTAAACGAAATACCAAGCGAAACAGGCTGAGCTTTAAACGTGTTAACGTATATTTTTAACATATACAGATCAGAAATCGAATTTTCAAAATTAGCATTACCCAAGTCGATAACTCTTTCAGATCGTGATATAATATATTTAAAAGAAATTTATTATGACACAATTACTCAGTGTAATAGTTCAATTCTTATTATTTTGCCAATGATAATTTTATTTTGTTGCAACATAAATAGATCAGCAGAAAATAAATGATAAAATTATTTTTACTTAGACCATTTTTATAATTACTGACACAAATTTTAAACAGTTTTTATACCTGCTGTAATTTTGAAGATAAATATGAGAAAAAAAGGAAAAAGAAAGAGAAAGTAGTTTACAAAATGTTTCAGGATTGCCAAACAACAAACCTAAAAATTTTTTAAAAAATTAGGAATTTTCAAGTTACTTGATGTCCTTCTCAGTTCTTTCATTGCGTAGATCACATGTAGATCTTGTATCTTGTCATAGTAGGATAAGTTACATCGGTATTCTCTCTATCTTACATTAACCGTTTGAGTGCCACGGGTCATTATTGTTTCCCAATCGATATTTGCCAAGCGGCGCGATAGCGCTTGTCATATTCCGTGTCCAAAAATGCCGAGCGGCGCGATAGCGCTTCTCATATTCCGCGTTCACCAACCGAGCGCGCTGATTGTCAGCTTCGCAGCTCAGAGCGCTGGCACTTTTGGACACAAAATAGAAGAAGCGCGATCGCGCCGCTTGGCACTCAAACGGTTAAATAGTCAACACTGGTCCTCTGCCTACCCCAATGTTCTATCGTGTTTGGTCTCGATAAATATGGCTCATTCTTTTCGTCATGCCATGTTAAATGATCAGATTGGTAGATGCGATACCTCCAGCCAATAATGAAAGTGCGTGTGGCCTATCTTTATGGTCGTGTCAGAGGAAGTGGGCCTATTACGCTTTGACCAATCAGATTCTCGTTCCTTCCGCTCATCATCTTTCCAGGTCTGCACATTATACTCCTTCTCGAGGCTTTCTGAGCTGGAGTCGCGATTAATTTCCTACAGGATGCAGCTTACGTTCGGAAATGTTATCAGGAAGATCGGTTAGTATCGGATATCGGTTTTAACTCGGATTTGCATCATTGTCTATGAACCCTATTCGAGGAGATTGTCGTGTTAAGTTGCTATTTTTTTGGCATTCGAGAGCAAGGAAATTAGGAGTCTTTTGGTCCTAGTTTTGATTATGCGGCCTGACTCTGATCTCTGACTAGAGTGCTATTTGAACAGTTTGTACAAATAGAAAAATAATAAATGATAATAAATGATATGTATATATGATAAATAATTTTGGAGGCAATAGGATTTAGAGTATTTAGTGAAAATTATTAGTATGTTATAGAAAATGGTGTATATTGTGCAGGAGAAAATTGAATAAAATAGTATAATGTTTTGGATTTAGAATTTAAAAGAATTTTATTAAATTGGAATAATATAATGTATATTATGCTACATTTACATTAACTCTTTCACGAGTAATCATTTCAGTAGTTTAAGATGATTTTCCATTTAACTCACTAGCGCCACCACGTCTCGTATCTCCAATAATTTGTTATCGTAAATATCGTATATACCGTTGAATTATTTTCTAATTTTACTGATACAATTTTGGAATATTCCTTGCACGGTATCGTTTTCACAAATTTTTCGCGAAGAGTTAAATAAGTATTGCTGTTTTCTGCTTTGTCAGTAATTTTTGAAGATAGAAAAATTATATAATAGTATAAATGTAAAAATATGTTTTATTTTTATACTATTCCACCTTCAGTGTATGAATTTTTGTCTACTTTAACGTCCGTTGCTATCCTAACCAATCATTGGAAATAGAACCTCGGAGGAAGCTTTGAGAGTGTCGACTGAGATAAACTGCCAATCGAAACTTGATACTGATCTTTATTGATTGTTTCGGATTCCCACGTTCATCCTTTCCTCCAATTGAATTCGAGAAGTCATCTCTCCATATAGGCGTCCAGATTTAGTTCCAATTGCGGACGCTAGAGTGGGCACTACTGTCTTTATATACTCTTATACCTATGCAACGTTCTGTTTTATGATTTTTCTGCAATTTTTTTGTTGCCATATTAATTTTTATAAATTAATTTATAAAAGTTTTACATTATCAGTTTACATTAGTTTTTCTTTTTCTACTTGTTTTACGTATTATACAATATCATTTTAATTTAATACATTGTCTGTCATAGGGATTATCAATAGGGTATTTACTTTAACAGTGGCGCCACACCACGGCGTTCCATGGTAGTTATTGATGATCAGTCATAACCAATATTAACGAATATTAAGTTAAGGCTAATACATACGTATGTGTATAAATATAAATATGTTTTTTTATATAATAATTTCGATTATTATAACAGTCTTGTTATAAGAACCATATTTTCGACTAGTTTGTTGAATAAGTATGTTTCTTTTAATTATTAAAAGGTTAGAAATATTCAATAAATTCCTCTTACTATTCTTTGTTACTTTTAAATATAATATTCTATACTAAACTATATAATAAACTATAATGAAACTTACAACAATTATTTGCCATGTCAATATTACTAAAAATGTTTATAATAATCACTTATACTTACTATACTAGATAAAAACATACAATTTAGATATGATGAAAAGGAATTAATGCATTGTAGAGCATATTTAACCCTTTGGACTCGACGATTTTTTGGCTAAAGAAGGGTACGAGTTGAAAAATTTTCTGCTATGAGGCTGATGATATTTTTTGAGCAGTAAATAAGAAATCGTATAATAATTAACACGTAGAATTATTTAATTTCGATATCTCGCACACTGTTATATTATTTTAAATTTGATATATTAATTAATATCGAGCTTCGAAAATTTATCAAATGGCGACTGAAGTGCGCCTCTTGAGTACAAAGAGTTAATTGAGGTTTGAGTTTCATAGATAATAAAATAGATAATTTGGAGATTCTATGTGCTTAATACATTTTGTTACTCTTTCTTTTCTTTCTGAGCAAAACTGAATTACATAATTAATTTCGTTGAATAAATTTATTATACATAAATATACAATATTAGAGTTGGGTAACACCTGCAGAAGAATTTTCTTATGGCCAGTAATAATTCTAATAATTCTATGTACCTAATACTTTTTATTATCCTTTCTTTTGTTTCTAAGTGAAGTTAAATTAACCCTTTGCACTCGAGAGGTAAGCTTCAGTCACCATTTCATGGAATTTGGAAGTTCGATATTAATTAATACATCAAATTTAATATAATGTAACGGTGTGCGAGGTATGGAAATAAAATAATTCTACAATTTTATTATTATACAATTCTTTATTTACTGCTCAAAAAAGTATCGTCAGTTTTTTCGTAGAGAATCTTTCAATTTCTACTCTTTTCTAGCCAAAAAGTCGTCGAGTGCAAAAGGTTAAATAATTAATTTCATTGAATAAATTTATTTAGTGAAATTAGAGTCGGGTAACATCTGCAGAAGAATTTTCTTATGGTCGGTGTAACTGCTGTATATCGTCAATAGGTCGTCCGCAATTGGCGACGGTTAATGACGAACTAAATTTCTTGAAGAACGTTGTATTTTTAGTGGACTGTATATTTTGTAATAGTTCCGGATAACTCTTCTGAACTCTTCGAATGTTATTTGCTGACTGACTACAACATTAATGGCTAAAGAAAACCTCGTGTCCGGTGACCCGAGAGAAATAAAGAATTGTTTGAAAATGCATTGAAAATGAAGATAGAAAGGACACGGAACTTGAACTAAAACAGCAATTAGAATCTGGCTGCCAGAAGACCCTAACGGTCTTCTGGGTCTATTCTAAACAAAGGGCCGAACGAAATCCGGCACGACATTCCAAGGCTTAACAACTGCATTAATAATAATAAAACAGAAGAAAAAGAAAGTGGGTAACGTAGGAAGAACGTATCCTGTTTGTAACAAAGTCCAGAGTCTAAGAATCGAATAATAGAGATATATATTTTGAGTCGTTTACGATAAACGAGATTTAAATGCCTAGTATGTTTTACCGATGAAATTGCTACCATCTGTAATATATTAACAAGTATAGACAGTTTTATGCTTTCAGGCGTGAATCGTAATATGTTGGGTACACGAAGGACACATGTTTTAACTGTATATATTTTTGGATCTTGTATCTGCAACTTATTTTTCTACCATGAATTATTTTCCTTTGCTAGAGCATAAATTGCTATTATGTTAGAAAACAGATTTGAAGAAGGAGTATAAATAGCGTCGCTCCATCTTTAAGATAAACATTCGGCAAAATAAAAATGAACATTAGAAGATGTTACAGTGCAAGATACTGTCACATTTTGAATAAATCTTAATGCTTCTCTGCGTTTTCCCAAAGACTTTCAACGTTATTTATTGCATCAGGGAATTTGGAACAAACAGTATGAATAGGTTAGTAGCTATGGATAATTTATTTGGAAAAATAGCTGGAAATATACACCAAAAATAATATCTCTCTCTTTGTATTTATCTATCTCTATTATACTAAATTTATTTTTCTTTAAATTTAGTATTTAAATTAAATTTAATAAATTAAATTAAATTTTCTTTAAATTAAATTTAGTATAGAATAGTATATTATATATATACTACAAGATAATTTCCTTCCTAATTTTGTATATAATTTTATTCCTAATTTTTGATACAATTTATATAATTCTTTTTATAATATAATATATTTTTCTCTATAATTATATCTTATACTAAACGTATGTACATATTATACTATAATTATATTCTATGGCAACATAATGTACATATGTAGTGCAGTAATGTACAGTATATAGTATGGTATAACAGAATAATATAATGGTTGTAATTGTATATATAACATACTTATATTATAATTGAAAATATTATAATATAATATTTATTACATTATATATTATTCTAACATTGTTGTGTATATTAGATTGCAATTAAAAATGTTTAAATACTTATTCCTTTTACCCAGCCACATTTTACACTTCAAACGTGACGTAATACCTCTTTTAACCAGGCAAAGTGATTTATTGTTCACATTATGTAGTCATGCATGTATTATAACGATTACTATTGACTTTCATTTAAGATTGAAGAATTCAAGAAAATATCTGTTTGGTTACGCATGGATTCCATAAATCACTTTTTTCGAACGTGATAAAATCCAAATACACGGAAGTTCCAAGAGCCACAAGAACTTAAAACAAGCAGAAATCGTTTTAAAGAGCAAGTATTTTAAACATTTGCTACCGAAGCAAACAAACATCAATGTTATCGTTTTTGGAACATTTGACGGGATATTTTTCGTCGGTATCATTGTTTGAAAATAAATCTTACCGTAGAGCAAGTATTTTTTAAAAATACTCTGTATAATCTACATTGATTTTTCATATCACTTTTCAATTTATATTAATTTTAAAGAAATTGCAATTGTGGTGCATGATTATGCCATATTAATCAAAATGACTAAATATTAATTATATACACATTGTTTAATTAAAAGTAAAATTATTTACACCAAGATCTAAAATTATTTAGGTATTTTTGAATAATTACTAAATATGAAATTGATGAAAACAAAACGCACATAGACGTTAAAAATTGTATATAGTTAAAATATATATACATGTGTATTTCATTTATATAAAAACAGAATGAATATGAATATAAAATAAGAAAAATGTATTATATACATATATTACAATATGTAATAAAATATATAGTAATGCATACACAGATATATTCAATTTCTTCAGACTTGTTTTGTAAAATTTTGAAGTGTAATCCACGAATTTTTATTATTGTATATTTCAATAATTTTCAAAATTGTTTACATTCATTACGATGACAAATAAATATAATATATAAAAATGTTGATTTTAATTATTTTACCTATAGTTAATACTTCTTTTCATAATTTCTTTGCGCAGCCAATTTTGTTCATCACTTTTGTTTATATGTATTTAAGAAACAAATATGATAAACACGATTTCACTGCAATTCAGATATAAATAAATTAAATTTTGACAATAAATGCAGGTTAAAATTTAATTTTTCGACAACACATGTAATTTGTATTTTATAACATTGTTATTTTATTGATTGTCCTCGATAGGTCTTACAAAATTTCAAAAGTTTCGTGAGAGAAAATATTTTATTCCTCATGTAATCCTTGATTCCTCATCAGTGAACGACTTGCATAGCGTGTTTAATGCTACGATAATTTCTCGCTAATTGTCAGGTAGTTAAGTATCAATTGAACGTGCAGAAAACGAGCTTTCCGTTGATTTGATTCTCATTTCGTTTAATGTAGGCACCATTCATCCGGAATATAAGCAGAGAAAATTATTTCACATTTAGCATAAATAGGCAATGAATATTTGAAATAATTTTCACTTCTGCAACCTCTTTGTTTTGCAGGCTTACTGGTAAAATTGTTCCATTGTTAATTACATATGTATTCAACAGTATATAAAAAAATGTAAATGTTCAACTATTAGAACTGGGTTTATATATAGTGATTGAAAGTGGACAAATTATTCAGTTTATGTACTCTAGACAGGTGTTAGAATCTATGGCAGATTTGTGTATTTATATAAACCATGACAGTTTATTGTTTACATTTATTGTTAATTAAAAAATATCACTGGGTTATTACATAATATTATAAAAAAAGTAATTTTATATGACATTTTTGAATTCGTTTTCATATCATTTAAAATATTATATAGGAGAAATTACAGGTTGACATTTAAAAAGGATAAAAATGAATTAGATTATTGATTGAAAAGGATTTTTTTGGAAAATTTTTCCTTTTTTTCTTTTTTTATACACTAAAATAATCAAATGTGATAAATATCTACTTTTTGATAATCTAGACTGCCTGTAATTGTTGTTAAAATCTATCAAAGTATTAGTGTTAAATCTATATTTTAATGTTGGTTTGCTAATTTTTCATCATTGATTTTGCTTAAATTGTGATATAATATTTATATCTTTTTTAATTATTTAATTATTTGGGTGAAATAAATTGTTTAATAAACAAGTGGCAATAAAATAGCGTCTCTTGTAAAAAAAGGAAAAGTGTTTTCAACATACCCAGGCGTTTATAAGATGTTCTTGAACTTATGGGAAATCCAAAGCAGTATTAAAATAGAACATTATTTTAAGGTCATGATTCAGATTTGTAGTGTTGGAATATTTTCACTCTTCTTCCGCATGTTTCCTATTCTTCTCTTTTAGTATAGTACAATACATTTTTGTTTCCAATGGTATATTTCTTTAAATATTTTTGAGTCAAAATGTTAATTTAATGACTAAATATTTTGATAGAATATGTAAAATTATTTGGTATGGTTACTTTATAATGTGAGAATAGATACTATATTAGAATTAATATTATTTGTTGATAATTCTTATGATAGTATTTTGTAAATAGTGTATCTGTTAATATATGAAATTTTATTTCTTTCTGCTTTTTCTTTTTTATTGTAATTGCATAATGATAAAAGAGATTGGTGTATAATATAGTATAGAGGCTATAAATGTGTAAATATATGAAATTTTATTTTTTACTTTTTTTCAGAGATTGGTATATAATATATTATAAAAGAATATAGGAATATAGAGAGTCCACATAAGATTCCACATAAGATTGGATTTTTCTCTATCTTCAATTATTTTTAATGATATTTTCATTAACTGAGTAGCACACTATAATACATACTTGCCATAGTTTGATAATTTTATAAAATTATACATAAAACAGTTCTTCAAATTTTGCAGCAGTAAATATTCTATTATAACTGAAATTAGCTCCTTTAGTCGCACATCTATATTTCCAAAAATATAAACAGTGAATAAACATCGTTCTGAAGACTTCCTTTTTTAATTTCGGATCTTAAAATTGTTAATAATTTCAGACTTGAAAATTCTATTAGAAATTTCACAGAAATCAGCATAATTAAGTAATTTTTCTGAGTTAATTCTATAACACGATATTTCTCGAATGCGTAGTTATAAAATCGATCCACTCGTGCCCATTTGATGCACCTTTCAATCAGATTTTTTGGCAAAAAGAAACTGGTTCTACTATACCAGAAGTGAGTGAGATAAAAAGCGACGTTCGAGTCTCTCGTGATCGATTTCCAGCAGATCAGGTGGAAAATTTCGGGCACTCATTAAGCCACCCATCAATGGAAATTAAAATTCTTGTACTCTTTATTAGAACTTCGTGAAAGTGCTATTGATAAATTTCTGAAGATTTTTGGAAAATTACATCGTATGAACTGAAAATTAATTCCAATTATTATTTCTATCTTCTATTAGAAACATTTATAATTAAACAAGTTTATATAAATTCAGTTTGCTTAATACAAGGACAATAATTCCAGGAAGATGTTAAATCACAGATAATTTTTACAAATACAGTGGTATTTTAACTATATTATTTATTGTTAGTGCATTTAGCAAGATGAAGTTTCATTTGACATACAGTTATGTAAATTAAATACTTTTTATAGTTAGAAGAACCAGTGTACAAAATAGTAAAGATAAACATTGTTTGTTAATTTACTATAACGAGAAACTTCTTTTTACTTTTTATTTAGAAGTTAAATTTCATAATTTTATAAATTGTAATATTTAGCATTAGACGAATTTAAAAATAAATTAGCATTAAGAATATTATATATTTTATAATAATATTAATAATATTGCACTGTAATATTAGAATAATATCAAAAAATATTTTGTAATTATTTAAAAATATTTCAAAAGAAATGTTAAAAATATATTTAGTAATATATTTACTAAACATTTAAAAATGTTTGAAAGGAAATAATAGAAATACGTTTAATAATATATTTAACAAATATTTAAAAATATTTGAAAATATTTGATAAGAAATATTAAAAATATATTTAATAATATATTTAAAAATATTTGATAAGAAATATTAAAAATATATTTAATAATATATTTTAAAATATTTGATAAGAAATATTAAAAATATATTTAATAATATATTGCAAAATATTTGGAAATGAATATTTTTGAATCATATTTCCAAGAACTCTGACACAGCTTTCGCAGATGGATTCGACAAGTCGACTGCATGGATTAGCAAATACCGAATTCCAATCTTCTTGTATCGTACAATCCCTCGCATTCCCCGGCTTCTGTTCTCTTAAATATTTGTCTATATCGATCCACTGCATCTCAACTGGATTGCGAGCCGGAGATCGTGCCAGCCATTTCATTACGTTCATATCACGGTTGCTTAAAAATCCCACGACAACTCGTACTATATATATCCGATCGTTATTTGCTTGATAGATCCATTCTTTCTGCAGAAGATACTCCTTGACAAACAGAAGCTGTACATTTTCCACCGTGTCTAAGTACTTAAATCTGCTCATCATTCCTTTTATGCATAGGTCGTATACTCTTGATAAACTATGTAGAACTATATAGAGCCAGGATCACTTTCACAAAGGGATATTTAAATTGGACGTCCAGGGATGCTGCAGAGCCATTTTTCTCGAATCAAAATTTAATCGATTCGAATGTGATGGAAACCTGGACGACATATAAGAGGAGGGATTCGATAAAGCTGCATAGAACCAGTTGAGAAAGATTCGTAATTTTAGCGAATTTAATTTAATTTAGAAAAGAGTACGATAAGTTCATTTTAGAAAATATTTATTAATTATTACATTTATTTTAACACTAAGTAAATGTTATTAAATTTAATTTAAACCATACTTGTTTCGATTCATAGTGTATTACTGTTTCATGGTAGTGGGTTGAGAATCGTATAGGATTTTGTAATTAATTACCTGTAATTAATTATAGCACAAATATATAATAATAATTAAATTCGTATGACGACAACAATATAATTTCGTATCCATGCGAGTAAAATTATTATTGTTACAATGTTAAGTGTGTCGAAAGTAACTATAGGTTTTCATAAAATTTAAAATAACAAAATCTGAATTAACTTGATAACTCCATTGCTAACACTAAATTTGTATGTAAATGTAATATTCATATCAATTCATCTCAGTGAAAATATGTAGTTACATAATTATGTTTTATCGTAATAACAATTAATATACATTTTTCTAAAAACAGCTGCACATTTTTAACAACTATGAAAATAAAAGATCTGAAATAAGTCGTATAGGCTATTTTGATAATTCTGGTATTGAACGAAAATAATCATGGATGAAAAATATATTTCAAAAACTAAAAAATATGTGTCAAAAGAATGAATTTATCAAATAAATGACGATCCAATCTATACCATACTCTTGGTATTTTTAAATGACTATAATGTTAACGTAATGAAATGGTTGACACGATCTTTGGATCTCGTATCAATCGAGATGTTACGAGTCGATAAGAACAAGTATATAAAGTAGTAGAAGTCGAAGAATGTCGAGGAATTGTATATACGTTACGGTACAAAGAGCTTGGAATTCGATACGTGCTAATCGATGGGTTCGACTTATCGAATCTACTCCCCGAAATGTACTGCAGTTCTTACAAACACCTAGATCTAGATCTATCTATCAAATGTCAAAGTATCATGGCAATAGATCGCAGAAACTTTCTAGAATATAATTGTTTTAACTCCTTGCACTGCAATTTAATTATTAAAAAGTATGCATTGAAGTAGTATTTAATTTTGGTTAACCACTGTATACTTATCCTATTAAAAGTAAAGTTAGATAAAAATTTTAGAAATTCTTCAAATTTTGAAATATAATTATGGTCGCGTGATTAGTGTAGCTTACAATCTTGAGATTTGACATGAAGAACTCGTGACGAATTAGACTCGTCATTTTAGTGCAAGGGATTAATATTTACATCACTATATGGGCGTTGAAAATTTAATATTTAACTAGAATAAATATACAGATACAATTTCTCGATTATAATAAATAAATAGACATTAGTTCTATTCTTATTTCATATATGCTATAAACTCGTACGTGAAATGCGTAGCTCTTACATAAAATAAAATTACAAATATTATTTCTAGGTTATAAAGATGAATAGATATTAATTCTGCTACTTTATAATGTGTGCTATACATTTATATAGAATTCGATTGATTTTTGCATAATTGTTGAATTCATAATTCAAGGTACAACGATAAATAAAATTTAATTTTGCCAGCTGTACGTATACGAATAAGTTAGACAGCGGCCATTGTGAGAGGCTTCAGATTATTGTCGGTAGATGGCGTCCGCGAAAGCGCTTGAAGTTATCCCCCTGATTTGTCACCGACAGATTGCGCTGAGCTCGAACGTCGCGTCGCTGCAGCTCGTGCTGATTCATCAAAACAATGTGTTTTAACAGCGTGTAATTCTATGAAACCTTAACCAGAGCAATCTAATCGTTTGTCTGGAATTTATTACACACTTCGACGAACTCCAGATCTATTAAAAATTGTTATTTTTATTTAATTTATCACTTTATCCACGAATATTTGGTTTCTCTTCGTGTAATTTATTTAAGATTAAATTATGCTTATGGTAAATTTGAAATTCGTGCTGTTATAAATGTAAAGGTTTTATATAGCCTTGATAAGTATCTCATGGGAGAATAAAAATTTGTTAATGGCTTTAAAAAGTGATAAATTATTAGGTAGAAGTAAATCATGCTGTAAAGGCCACGAGTGATTTGATATGTAGTTTGGAAAAATTCAATATTAGCGGAAAAAGAATAATAATCTACGAGATTGTTTAAAAAGATTAAATAAAATTGTATAATTAAAAAAATAAATTAGTACCATTCCTTATTAAAAACTATGATTGCAATTTCAATCATTCGAATGCACGAAATAGAATATCATAATACCGCATGACTCCTGAACACGGTCGGTATTGAAGGTACCAATACATCGTCCCCATGCTTTTGTGTGATTGAATATTGTTGACACGTGACGCGCTTCGGATAATCGTCTTTTAATTCTATTCCATCTTTCGTTTACGAACAGCACACGACCCAAAATGTAAATTAATTCGTACGCAATGAACATTTATCAAAAATTCGTATAAAAACTTATTTCCGTGAAATATTTTCCGAATAAAATTTCTCTGAAATTCGAATAACCTCACTTTCCATATATTTCATGAAAAATAATGGGAACTGAATGAAAGCAGTGAGAAGAACGGTAATGTCGAGTTAAAGTTACAGTGAGCACATAACAAAGAAGTCATAAGGGAAGGTTGACAGAAACGCGGCACCTTCTGCATATCGGATCACAGATTAGAAATTGATAGATCGATAAAAGTATATCGGAGGCTCGATCCTTGATTGCTGGTTCTCGTCGCGCTGCCCGCATTGCGTCGGACTGCCCTCACGCCGGCGCCTTGCACCCGTCGCTTTTCTCCTTCCGTTTCGGCCTTCTCTTCATCCCCACCCTTCGTCTTTTTCCTCGACAACGCCCCTACCACTACATCCTCCACGGAACCAAGATGCTCGTTAAGCGTTCCATCTCTGCAGCTGCTTTCGCGTTTGGCAATATTCGATATTTCAAATTCGTCCGCCGATCCATTCTTTTTTCCGTTTAATATCACTTTCTACCAAGTTTCTTAAATATTTTTTAATATTTACAAGGAATATTACCATTGCTTTTCGGATTTGACCATGTTATGACAAGTTTTCCCTTTTATATATTTATTTATTTAACGTCGCAACGTTCTTTTGTGCATTATCGATCTAATTACGATTACGAATCATGGAATTTTTTGAAATTTTTAGTCGTGTTGTAATAATGTGTAAATTTATAGCAAATAAATACTATATTTATTTCTTTGAAGAAGCTTTAAGCTTTCTCATATTGTGAGCAGTATATGTGTAAGTATTCTAGGGTTATCGGTTGGAACCACCTAGTGACTTCTAGTTTCTTTTCCTTTTTCTATAAGATATGTTCTTTAAATATGTTGCTCCAGTTGTATGAATGTTTAAATTTTTGTGAAAAGTGGAAAATATGTGCATTTTATCCTAAATCTGGGTAATTACATTGGTTTTTCCTTGTTATGTTTTTTTTATTATATAAAT
>NW_016909769.1:351005-365018 GCF_001483705.2 Eufriesea mexicana
AATAAAATAATATGTAAATATATAAAATATTGTTAAAACTTGATGTATAATATAATATAATTTATACATATAATGTACATAATTTTTTAATTTCAAATAATGTTTCTGTTTAATTTACACGTAATACAAATATTAACTAAACAAAAGCATTGTTAGAATTTAAAAGATAGGAAAATTGTAATTATTATTGCAATTATGAATGTAACGAGGCGAACGGTAATGATAAAAAGAAATTTTTGCTAAGTACACGCAATATACATCTTTCATCTTTTTCACCTATGCAAAGTCACGCCAAACGTTAATTTTGTTATACGCAACGGAAAGTTGACTATGCGAGACTCTAGTTAATGTAGAAGTTAGCCAGCGTAATTAAACTTCAATTATATTACGTTGCCGCGTTTTTACGTTCTATTTGGGCGTTGGTTGTACTCTCATCGCTTCA
Organism: Eufriesea mexicana; assembly: GCF_001483705.2. Classification (NCBI taxonomy): domain Eukaryota; kingdom Metazoa; phylum Arthropoda; class Insecta; order Hymenoptera; family Apidae; genus Eufriesea; species Eufriesea mexicana. Next base: position 351,448 of record NW_016909769.1, read on the forward strand.
GTATTTCGATCTCCTTAATGAAACAGCTATGCAAATTCGCATAACGCACTGCAGGATTTCCTTCAATTTTTACTTCGCCATCCGTAACCCCGCATTCGAGTATTATACTTTCGATTTAAATTTCAAACTAGTCCTTCTAAATTCGATTTACCAAGTGCGGAAATTTGCGTATAAACGATCAAACGTTATTTTGCAACGGACGTGCAGTTTGTTAATTTTTAAATAAAAGTCGACTATAATTTGGTATCTTTTTAAGTGTTTACCTCTATTTCACTTTAGAATCGAACTACTCGAGATACTCTGATAGGCAATTGATTGGAAAATTTGCGAAGTAAGGCGAATTTAAAGTACTCTCTAAGATATGACAATCATTTGCAATCGACTGAAATAGTTTGTTCTATTACTAAATTTAGTTACTCCAAAAATGTCGAAAAACCCAGGATTTAAAAAAATTTTGAAAGAACCGTTGGACACGAGTTATTGCATGGAAATTTTGGCACTTTCTAAAATTAAGTGCAATATCACGTTGGAAAGAAAAATAGAATAATTAAAAATTTTTGTTAGTATTGTGTGAATAATTTAAAATGAAAAGTAATAATTATTTCTTACTTAGGACAATAAATAGTAATAATTTAAAAGATTTATATGATTTTCTATTCTATTATAAGTAATTGTTTTTTTAATTAATTTTAAATGTGAAAAAATTTGATATAATGGCTTAGTAAGACGAATTCAACGTTTTAAGATACGACAATTATTTGCAATTGATTAAAATAGTTTGTTCTGTTAATAAATTTACTAAATTACGCCAAAAATGTCGAACAACCCAGGATTTAAACAAATTTTGAAGGAATCGTTAGATACGAGTTATTCTATGAAAATTTCTGCATTTTTTTTTAAATTTAGTACAATGTAACGTTAGAAAGAAAAATAGAATAATTAAAATTTTTGTTAGTATTATCTAAATAATTTAAGATGATAAGTAATAATTATTTATTACTTGGGATAATAAATAGTAATAATTTAAAATATTTATATGACTTTCTATTCTATTATAAGTAATTGTGTTTTTAATTAATTTTAAATGTGAAAACAATTTGATATAATGGCTTAGTAAAGATAATCAATTCCATGAATAATTGCGACTGAACGTAAATGTTAACAAAGTGGTGAAGCATTAAACTCCAATCTACAAATTATCGATAGCAATTCTCCTTATTATTAATTGTATCAGTATATAGACTCTAACGTCACGTATGATTGTACGTACGTGCATATATAATGACACTGCTACTTATTATTCATACGGTACCAGTCTAATTTATTTATCCTATAGATACTAATATCAGTCATTAATAATTTTAGTCAATATAGGATATAAAAGTAGCATACTTTATATACATTTCCATAGATAAGAAATCACAAGATGCACAATGACGAGCATGTAATCGTAAATAGAGATAATTTGAAATTCGATCGATTGTACAATTTTAGATTATGTTCGTGCAATTCATTGTTCAAAAATATATCTTTCACAGATCGAAAAGTTACAAATATGTGTAATATGAAAAAGCATTATAAACTACGAAATTATAAGAAACGATAAACATTCCGTATTTAATTTCAAATATAAAATTAAATAATTTCAAATAAAATAATTAAGTAATAAAACAGCGAAATTTATAATTTTAATTTTAATTAATATTTAATCGATCTACGGTTTTGTTTAATTATCTTGCCGCAACCACGAGACATGGAGTTAATTAAGTTTATGCAACGTTTAAACACATATTTAAATTGCACTGCTCTTTTCTTTTATTTAATTTCCTTTCCTGCATAGTTCCACAATGCTCTAATTGAATTTCAATCTGGCGGATGTGACAGCCGCCATTGCACATTAACATTATAATTGGCCAAAACTGCTCTGCCTTGCGCTGTCTGTATTTGCAATTGTATTTGCTTGAAGAATCCGATTATTCCACGAGTTATTATTATTATTTATTATCTATTATTGTGAATTAGGTATTACTATTTACTATTTATTATGTATTCCTTATTATTATTTATTATCTACTATTATGTAGTATTTGTTACTTTTTGCTATTTATTATTTATTACTATTTATTTACTATTTACTATTTATTACTATTTATTTACTATTTACTATTTACTATTTATTATATATTCTTTATGGTTATTTATTATTTGTTATCTATCGTCTATCATCTTTCATCTACTATCTACAATTCATTATTTATTACTTATTACTTATTTTTTATTATTTATTATTGGCAATTCCTCATTTGCTATTGTCAACGCTAATAAATATATCAAATACCTTATTTAGTAATGTTTGTTCCACGCAAAATTAGCATGAGGTACACCATAAGTCCGGGGTCCAAGAATTTTACGCCTCATGATAACCAAGAAACTAGGCTACCCGCGCGCCATCTTAATGGCCATCTTTTAACTAGGCACAGCGAGCCCGTATCGTAAACGGGCATAACCTTTCGCAAAACAGAAATTACGAGGCACTACTACACCAATCAACGATTACAATCAAACATAAATCCGCTCATATATCTGTAAATACCAAGAAATGGCAGCGACACGAGCAGTCTTATAGCAAAGTTCGCAACAGACGCATCACCCGAAAGGAAAATAAACAGCTCTGAATCGGTAACGCACTGGCAGAGTCTCCTTTTCTGGAATCCTCGGGAATTCACAACTTTCGAGGTTGTACTTGTACTCGGAGGGTTTCGTTCGAACACCTGTGCTCGATCACAAAGACATACTGTCGTCCTCTAGCCGAGATTTAGAGCTTCGTGAGACGAAAGGGGCAATGGGGTTTATGTGATAAGTTGCACCAGGACCGTGTACAGCCACTTTAATTGGCACTATCTTCTGATATTTCCTTTAACAATTAATTTTATAGATCTCATTTGAAATTCTTTATTTGTTCAATTTAACTGAGAATAATACGGACTCATTTGCTGGAAATTGCTATGCAGACTTCTTAAGAAGACTTAAGACAAAGCATCCTTCAGGTGTGCTTATTTCTAGCACACAATAATTCCAATTTTAATCTCACAAGTGTGAGATTAAAATTGTCAGCGACTATTGACAAATAGAACATTATCTAAATTATTACGTTAACAGAAATTTTTAATAATTTTAATTAAAAAATACAAAAACGAGAAAAAATTCAGTTTTCCACAGTTTAATTAATTCTTTGGTTACTATGGATGCATATACACCTTTGATAATTGTTATTAAAAAGAAACTAAATAAATAAATAAATATAATAAATATTATAAATAGTATATAATATTATTAATATAATAAATAAATTATATTTCGTGGAGACTGAGAATATTCCATTTTACGTATCGTGAACGAAAAATTAGTACAGTAGTATAGTCTGTCGTTGAATAGTCAATCGGTATCTTGACAAGGGCCAGCGAGAAAGTATTCCTTAGTCTTGAGAAAGCGTTTAAGCTTGGACTGCTCAGCAGTCTAAGGGTGTTCTATAGTGAAGTATAATTTCGTCTCACTATTCTTCGTCTTTTTATACTTATATATACCAGTAGAAAGTATAGTAATATAATAGAATTGGTTCAACTGAGAGTATCTCGCACAGATGGTACAAAGTCCGATAATGTCTATAGACATGCTCGTTCAAATTTCTCAATGAGTCGCCGTTCATTTCTTCTAATTATCACCTAGGTTGCCGGGTTCTTCCAATTATTCCATTTTATAAAGTGCGAATTTCTGATTTGCCGTGGAAAATCTATAATGATACTGCTGAAGAACATCGTGTTCCAAATTTTTGTAGCACAGGACCGAGACTTAACGTCGAGCAGCACCTGGTATCAGACATTGGAGAGTACTGATGACGATTCGATTTATTGTTCATACTGGAAAATTTGTTTTTATATTTTTGAGTGTTCTGATTATTGCATTCGAAGAGTTGGGGGAGAAAATAAAGAACATCGCAGGATTTATAGACAGACTTAATTTTTAATATTTCTGGATTCATCAGTGAAGGATGAAGATTCAATGATTGTAATTATTTCATTCGTAGTCTGAAGATCTATTCTTCTAGTGGATTAGAAAGGGAAGTATGCAGAACTACTGTAATTCTAGTCGCCTAATATTTTAGGATTCATCTGATTCAAACTGTTTCATTGGTAACCTGAAGATCTATTATTATCTAGTTGATCAGAAAGGAAATTTTAATTGTCATTGTCAGAATGTACACCTAAAATCATTAATTAAATAGACCGACTGTTCTTGTTCTTTATTCTTCATTTGTAATTGTTATAAACTGTTTTGAAACTGTCCTTACTTAATTACTCATTTTTACAGTGTCTGGTGTTTGATGATCTCTTTGGAGATCATCTTTCTTTGAGGAGAGAATGATTTTTCAAAATTACATACCAAAATCTAATTCTTAGTTTCAGTTAACCGTTGTTATAATATTAGTTGTTTTGTTGTCAATTTTATAAATTTATGTAAAATTGAATATTTTTGTCTACCTATTCAAGAAAATTTGTCAGGGATCACTACTAGGGAAATTTCTCCAAATGTAGTGACTAATATTTGTTTATTTGTCATATTAAAAAATAATTTAAAGCATCACGTCATTTAATTGTCTAACGCATATTTGTATATAAATAAAACACAACCAAAAATTTCGTTTGGTATTAAAAAAAAATAAATAAAGGATCCCAAATAATATATTTCAAAGTGAAATCCCTGTAACAATATTTTTAGACAGATTTCACTATTTTTGTTATATTTTACATAGTATATACAAGATTTTTAGAACAAAATTTTTTAAGGTGGCTCTACTATTTTAAAGCTTATCGTATTTCAAAATTGTTAATAGTTTAGAATTATTATTTTCAATTTTAAGAATCACAGATTGTTCGATATTTCATTCTATGATTAAATTGCTAGTTATCATTATTTTCAAAAGATTAATAATTCTTAATTCTTTTTCTTCAATTTTAGTTTTACACTCTTTTTAATACTCACAGTAGGAATAGAAGTTACTAGATTTATACTAAATTGGTTTGTACTAAACTCGCTTATTTGACTCACGAAGGACACACGTTTCATAATATAAAGAACGTTAGCGTATGACCTATAGCGCTATAAGCACCTGATTTATTCTTTATCCCTATAATCGGTCTTCCAGATAATCGATATTCGGATAACAGGCACTTCTCACAATCGACGTTCGGATAATCGATGTATAAGAAGGATCAAGTCACATTGGTAGTATCACGTAAAATTACATTCGCGCCAAAATGTCAAGTAATATAATAATAATAAATAATAACAGTAATAAAAAAAATATTAACTAATAGATCAGAAAAAAGCTTCAAAGGCCAACTATCTAGTAACAAAACAACAAGAATTATACAAGATGAATCATGCAAATGTTAACACGACTTCATTATTAACGAATTTACGAAAAAATGCTAAAAGATTTTTTTAAATGCAAATGCAATTGACAATTGTGTATCTTTTATGGTACAGATTTATCCCTTTTTTCGTTCTATGTCAAAATTAGGGTACAATGGCAAAAAAAGAAAAGGAAAAAAAATTACTAGATTTCAAGATACTTCAAAAAATGTTTTCATCGAAGGTATTCAAATGTTCAAACGCTTCTCCTTTACATTGTACCCATTGTTTTTTCCATTTTGTATTGTTCCAACTTGTATTAGTTCCACTTAAGGGAGGATCCTAGTGTAGAACACTGAAAATGTGCGTATTTTGGGGAATTTTTTCCGAAGAAAGTATTTACTCGATCGTTCTGGAAAGTATGGGGTTTTATTAAGTAACTATAAGAGTACAAACAAAATTTTTTTATATTTTCAAAAATGTTGCAATTTGAAATTATAACAGTGTATTTGTAGCCCCTCGATAACGAAACCTGAATTTGACGGGAGCTGTAGTTCCTCCCCTATTTGACCAAAACAGGAATACAAACAATTTTCTTAATTTTTATAAACGTACTTAGCCAATGAACCTTTAAAAATATAAAAAAGTTGAAAATTATTGAAATGAGGCCAGTTGGAAGAAAAAAACGATGGTTCCGTCAAAAATTTTACGTCTATTTGCGTATAAAAAGGTTGTTAAAATTTTTTATTTTGTTTAATTTATAGGTTTATCGACTAGTACACGTATCGTAGTATATACATGCTAAATTTCAAGCAAATTGCTAACCTAGTTTTTGAAATATCGTTGATGCCAATTCTAAAAAATTCGTTTCGAGGAAAACGCGTTTAAAGTGTGCGAGGACGCTGCGCGCTCGCATACTAGCAGGCAATAAACACGCTATGGGGCCCTTAATATTTTGAGGATTTCATTCAAAATTCGGAAATATATTTCACGAATATTGCACTATTTATTAAAACGATAAAATGATATTTAAGATTCTATAGATGTGCTCTTCGAACCAATTATTTTTCACCTTTGGCATTTTTTTGTAAATGCATTAATAACGAAGTCACGACCTGTAACATACTCGTGGCCCACTCGTGGTATTTCTCCTGTATTTTTAATATTTCGTTTGTTAATAAATATTTCGTTTTGCTCAGGAATTTAAGGAATTGACGTTTTAGTATAATTGTTCGTTACGAATCTATTACCTCCGGCCAGGTTAGCAGCCAACAAGCTGCATTTTATGGAGTCTCCGTTGACTATCCACTGGTTGCCAGTTGTGTCAGGCGAACAGTAGCCCGGAGCCCGGGACACCCATTAGCGACCCTGGGACAAGAGGTGCCCGGGCTGAGGCACCCCAGCCAAGATGTACACCACGCAGCCAACCTCTTCTGAAAGTGCTTTGCCCCACTACCAAATTCCAACCACCAATAGTAGACAACATAAACGCTTCGAGAAAAGAGTCCATCTCCAGAGATTTGGTGATTCGACGTGACCCGATAAATAAGCATGCCGAAGGATGTGACTATGGAAATATTCGAATCACGAGTAATAGCTACGGGGATGGTTATTTTCATCTCCATCTTTAAATCTTTGCGTCGTGCAATAATTTATTCGCCCACGATAATATCCACACGTATAATAGAATTTCTTTTAAAAAATTATAATGAACAGTTATACTATATATCAGAAAATAGTAGAGATTTTAGAGATTAGTGTAATATGAAATTAATGTGGTAAATGAAATTTATTTTATCTTCCAAACTAGATTAAATAATGTAATCTAATTTCTTGGTAGTTTTATACAGCTAATGCAAAAGTTTAGTGGATAACAATGTAACCCTGTTTTACCAACGTATCTGATAATTTAGTTTTCATCGAGGGTTAATGTATGTTTTTTCATTTCCCTTTCTAGGCAGTATGGTAATCTGAAGAGTTATTTAAAACCCATTTACAGCGTATGAATTAATGAAAAATATGCCATTATTGCCAATTTTTTTTTATTAAATTAGATTTGTAAATATTTCAAAAAATGTTGAAGACGTAATATTCTAGTTATGTGGCGATTATTTTATTATAAAAATTTAGGCTCTGTATTCAAAGCAAAAAGAAGAATTAAAAATTAATCTGTTTGAGTCTATCATAATTCAATCACGATGCGAATAGGTGTATATATATGCTCATGATACAAATGGGGTAAGATAAATAGGGAAGACGTGCTTGTTCGTTGACAAAGTAATGTCCTCTGTCTATATTACACCTTCAAACCTATTCAGGGTTAGTTTGGCAGATTCGAGAAAAGTCCTTAAAATCCCCTTTTATTTTTGAATATATAGATTTTTAATGATTTACCGAGTTTCAACTATCACATTTTTAGATAACTGATAACTGATATCGTCTTTGGCACTTTTTGCAAGTGTAGCAAACGACGATATATCATTCGTCATATTCGATATATCTAATTCGTCAAATTAGTCTAATTTCATTCCAATAGAATTTAAAAGATTGTTTTTGCGTTTAACTTTTTGTTATATTCTATGCTGGTTGGCGTCGAGGCTCTGTATACGCTAGAGCAATAAAGTTGGCACTTTTCGTAAGTGTAGCAAACGACGATATATCATTCGTCATATTCGATATGTCTAATTCGTCAAATTAGTCTAATTTCATTCCAAAAGAATTTAAAAGATTGTTTTTGCGTTTAACTTTTTGTTATATTCTATGCTGGTTGGTGTCGAGGCTCTGTATACGCTAGAGCAATAAGGTAGAAACTCGACGCGGGATAGTTTCTTGGGACCGTAATCGCAATATGTTTATGATAGTGTAGCGGGTGTAAGAACTGTGCTCTTTCAATCAGGTACAGTAACGACGGTTTATTGACGCGAGTATGTGAAAAGGGCAGAAGAAAGCCCGCCAATCCGCGCGCGGGAAGAAAAGTGTTACACGGTGTATGCATCGGTGAGCATCAATGCTAAATAAATTGTTCGTGTGATTAAAAATAAGTAAATATTACATATTTTTAGTAGACAGATAACTGAATATAAATGTTTATAATAACACCAAAATTTTTTTTCAGTGACGTTATACCAAATCCATTTGTTCGGTAATAGATCTGTCTGACGCTTGCCGTGCATCATGGAGTTATCCTTTCGTTCTGAGCTCCGATATTGGTTATTTTATTAAAAGCGATCGAAAATGTAATACTTATATTCCATACTACGTGACCTACATAAAACTGTGATCAAACGGTGATTATTCTTATGTGCAAATATTGTTTGTAGAAGAGAAACTTGTTTCTATGTTTTCCATCGTGTTTTATATCGACGTTATTCGTATGATTTTCAATCAATATTGAAATACAATTGGTACTGCATTATTCTTCCTTTCTTCCATAATGCGCTGCATTTTGAATTTTTTAAATATCATTCATAGTTTGATTTTTATTAGCTTTTTCTCAAACCTTAGTAAATTCGTCAAATTCGTCCGGTTATCTTCGCATAGGCACCCGTTTTTCGCTCGGCACTAAAGGGGTTAAAGTGTTAATGCCTTTGAGGCCGTATCCTTTCTAGTCAGAGGAGACAACTAGGAGTTGCCTCTAACTCTAGGAGTTTCGTGTGGATCGAAAGGCTCAAAACAATGTGAAACTATCGTATGTACCCTTATTTAAACCTAGCAGTCTCTCTTCCATCACACGCAGGCTTCCTTTCTCGATCATTCATAAACATCCTGTCCATACGATCCTTGTACATGGTCACCTGTCCTTCAACGTGCACTCCAGATATCACACTGAACATTCGATCTGAACCCGAGGTTGCTGTTTATTATCCATCATCAGCCAAGTGTTTCCTTGTCCTCACTCTCAAATCCTAGCATCCTACGTGTATTCAATATTACCTCATTCGTTATGGAAAGAATATAGCTCCTCTGCTCATAAAGCAGTTAGAAGAGGAAGATGGTTTGTGAATGTAAAGGTCGAAGAGGAAACGACTGACGAAGGAATAAAAAAGAACATAAACCCTTCGTTTATTAAAATTACGTTAGGATCATCTTACGTGAAAGCAGTCGCGTTTCAAAAATCAGAATCTGGATCACCACTGCCAGAATCTCGAGCCAGTGCAAAAATCCTTCCTCTCGATTTAAAAAATCCCCGAAAGAAAAGCCCGCATCTCCGATTTTTGTCAAATCTGCTCAGGTAAAGTCTCAGAAATCTGCTCCTTACCTCCAACTAAGCCTAGGCTCTCCATGAATCAGGAAACCTCTATTCTAAAGCAAGCGACTTCTGGCCTAATCCAAACCATAACTGGGATAAGTACTTCAGGGCTAGTTGGGAACTGCGATGGGGGAAGACCGGACCTTATGTTCTTGAAACTGAATTTCCTACTTTGTCTTAGGATGTTCCTATCGGTGACTCTTCGTCTTCGGAATTACCGCCAAGATGGTCGTCCTATCGTAACAAAAATTATTCCAAAGGAATTGCAACTTAGAAATACCTATCAATATTAGAGACTGCAACAGGTTCACGACCTACGTCATGCTGAGCGTTAATGATTTAGGTTGTGTGAAGACTTTGCAATTTTGGCAAGGCATAGGGAACTGGCTGTTCATGATGGAATTGAATAGCATACAAGAACTAGGATCAGAACTTGCTAAATTAATTCTAATAGATTCAAAGAGAGACTTCTTCCTGAAATGTTCTCATTTAATGGCTGGGTATGCAAAGGTTAAGAAAGACACTTTTAACTCCTTGCACTCGATTGGTGATGCTCAGTCACTGTTTCAATACCTTAAAACTTAACCCTTTGCACTCTGAGTTGTTTTCCTTAGTTATTGTAGAGACGATTTGGTTGATGATATATATTTATTTAATAATAAATTAACAATGATGGAATATGTGAGTAACGATAAAGGTACGAATTATTACAACTTATCACAATGCTCAACCAACACTTCTGCAGCATCTCTCCTAATACAACTCACAGCTAGCAACAACAACTCTGGCAACTAACAACTCTTCTATTACAACTCTCTAATCGACAACTCTCCACTGACTTAGCAACTCTCTGATCGACAACTCTCAACTCGACAACCCTCTAATCGACAATTCTCTTAACTCAGAACGTCCTTGTCCTTTTATATTCTTCTTCCCACCATGCATACCCTGCACGCGTTTCCCAATGCCTCTCCAACATGACCAACTATGGTCGTGCTAAGGGCCTGACGCATCGCCCAGGGTTTTTCCGACTGACCTGGCCTTCGAACCCTCGCTGACTTTCGTAAAGCTACGTGTACGTGCAGTGGAAAACTTGCGATACTACATTATTTTTTTCCTTTCTCGTTGAGTAAACAAAAAGTCAAAAAATGTCGAGTATAACTGGACATAGGAGTTCCCGTGATAAAAACTGATGTCGAGTCACACTCGACAAAGGAGTGCAAGGGGTTAAGTAACAAATACGAGGCAATAAGTAGATTAGAAGTAATTACACGTGAAACAATGAAATGAAGTACACTTGATTTTCTTTTCCTATTTTAGCATAAATGACCGAGCTAAAAATGGTATAAGAAAAGCTTCGAATTGTTATATCTTTACAGCGAAAAAATGTTCGAGTGCAGAGGGTTAAATAAGCGGTGTCTAAAACGATTGACCCTGTAATTATTATAGTATGGACAGAGATTATAGCGTGAATGCTACAACGAATGAAGTCAACAAATTTATCAATCAGGTCTCACAAGTTTCAAATATTATAGTTACGTTTAGAGAAATATATGTAGGATCGGATTTTTGGTGGACTGACTCAAGATAGTATTGTTAGCTTTTTAATTTAATAAAATAAGCTGATAAATAGAATGACAAGGGCTGGCTACGAGATAAGATAGATTCGCTATGAATACGCTCTTCTGATCTTTCTTAAACTGACTTTAGACTTTGACACACTGTCTTTGACTGCAAACTCTTAGACTTTGGACATTCTTAGACTGACTTAGTCTTACAAGGAGAGCGCGAGTCCTTCGGGTCATCGATTTAATTGAAACTTAGAATGCACGCTTGGATCGTTCCTCGAAAATAGAGGATAATAAATAGCGATCTCGGGTTTGGCTCGAGCGTTCAGAGTATTATCTGGAGTGCGTGCAGGAGGACGAGTGACCGCGTGCAAGGATTGTACGAACGGGATATTTATGGTAGAATCGAATGCAAGTGAAGAGCGAAATGCATCTGAATGTTTAGGATACATAATCCATTGAGGTCGAGGCTGTGAGAAATGCGCGATTGAGAAAGAAAGCATGAGTATGAAAGGAGACAGAGTGCAAGATTTAAATAAGGGTGCAAGGACGTGAAACAGAACTGTCCTTTGAGGGATAGCGAGTGTGAGAGTTATTAGCGTTAGAATTAGTTCAGAATAAATTATATTTATTATTTACCACAGTCGTTTTGCTGCCACTCAACAATCCTACAATATTATATAATATTCTTGCAGTTGAAATAATAACTCGGTAAGTTGTAAAGTAGTAAGTAGTAAAGATCAATAATTTAGACTTACAAGGAGAGTGCAAGTCCTTCGGGTCATAGATTTAGTTGAAACTTTGCAGGTTTGTGGATTTAGTCATCCAGTTCGAGAAAATATATCATTATGAGGACAACTACTCGAGAGTCTTCGAGATATTTACGATTAGAGTTTTATTATTGCCTCAATTCCAAATTTATTTCGAATATTTATCAAGTGGCCTAAGTGGCCTAATGGCGATACCCAAAAATTCTCACGATGGTGGCAATTTTCGGATGTTGCCGTTAGGCTACAATGCCACTTCATAACTATCGATAATTATGCGGAAGAAATCTTTAGTTAAGAATAATATCTCTAATCATAAATATCTCAAAAACTATCTAGTAGTTGCCTTTATAATGGTACATTTTCTTGGACTGGATGACTAAATCTACAAACCTGCAAAGGTTGAACTAAATCTATGACCCGAAGGACTTGCACACTCCTTATTAGTTTCCCTATTAAAGATTGAACTCAGATCCCTGTTAAAAGTTGATTTCCAGAATCCAGGGCTGTAGATTGGAAAACATAGCTTTGGAATAGAAAAGGGAAAAGTAGTCAATTTGGCAATCTCAGTTTTAATTTGGAACTGTGACAGTTGATGTCATTTGATCCATTTTTTCCCCTCTTCCTTTATGAGAGTGGATATTATACCACGTTTCATCAGTAACTTCGTGTCTCTTTGGTCTAAGTACTCCATTCTTGGATGCCAGGCACCATTATTGCTGTCATTATGACTTGGTTCGTTTCCGTCGTGTTATTGCACATCGCGTAATAGAGATTGCCAAACTTCGAAGCCCCCAGTAACATATCCCTATTAAAGTAATGGCTTAATTACAAACGTCTCGACGTTATTTATAACTATTTATAACAAAATATGATAAATTCTTAGATATGTAACTGAAGATGTATATTTTGTATCATCATATTGACTAGAAAAGAAAAAATAAAAATGGCAAAAATGATACGTCGCGACCTCGAGATCCGATCAACATATTATTTTGAAACTTCGCAGATACCTTTACTACAACATTTATTAGCCATTGAAGTTCGATTTTTAAAAAATTGTTAACACTGTCGAAAAATATTGACTGAAAATGTAGAAACTTTTTGTGGAAATTCAAGAGGTTAACTATAAATAGTTATCATTTTGATAATTTTCAGAAAAATTGAAATTTTTGAACGTGAATTCCTACAGAATGTGCTATAGTTTCAAGTCCCTTTTCATTTTTTCCTAATCACTAAGTCTACTTTGGCTGGAATTCTGCAAGCTGGTAGGCCATTTTAACACGTTGAATGCCATGGGGGTCACCGGTGACCGGCACTCAACTTGGCGGTGGCACCAGGGGGGCCACCGGTGACCGGCGACGCGACCATTAGTAAAAATACATAATTCGAGAAAATATCGATACTGATAAATTTTTAAATAGTACCATTGTTACTATAATGGTTCGAGGAAATTAATGCCATACAGAACATGCAAAAATAATTTTATTTATACAAAGAAAAGGTGAACCAAAACAGTCGGCATAATATGTCGCCACTTTTTTAGTGCAATTCTTTGCTCTCATTCTTCCTAGC
>NW_016909769.1:365735-384291 GCF_001483705.2 Eufriesea mexicana
TCTCGCGTAGTAGGAATCGAGGGATCACTTTTCAATTTCAAATTGAAGCTTTCGTTCATGAAATTAACGAAAGCTTTTCCTTTAGGCGTTTGTAGATCGAGATTTAAATCGCCAGACACGATAATCGATATGTTCCGGTACCCTCTTCTTTGCAACGATTCCACATCAACAACTTTTGGACTGTACCAGAGCATGTTGATCTCAAAGAAGTCTCAGGTTTTCGAGTGAAGTGCCAGGGGAGATGTAAAAGGCAACAGCCAAAACCTTCTTTCCTTTAATTTCAACTTCTGCGGCACAAATTTCTCCATTGACAGAAATTACGTCGACAGATCTAGCTTCGTTTTACTCTGTGTTTACAACTGATTCAGATTCATCCCCAGTCTTTCCATTTGATAACTGCAACCTTTTCCTTTCTCTTAATTTTCGCATTCGTTCTTTAGCAGCCTGATGCATCTTCTGGAACCGTATAGTCGTCTTCACACGATCGCAAGAAAGTTTGTATCAGTTCTAGGTTTTCCCGTTCACTTCTTCGTTCGGATCCAACATAACACTTGGAACCGTTCGCCGTGTTCCTCCATACACCATGAACATTAACTGCTGCACGCCCGCCCGAAGTGTGTGCAGATGCAGCTGGTGGATTTTTATCAGCGGTAACTGTCAACAACTTTTCAACGGTTTCACCGAGATTACCGAATTGGTTCATTTCTAGAACGATGATTACCAATCACCTCGCAAACTGTAACTGTCACGATTATCTCTTCAACTGCTTAAATATGTATCAGCTGTGACGTCATCCATAGGATCGAAAAGCGTAACAGAAAATCGCCAAAGGCCTCGTGTAAAGCATATTCTATGCTAAAATATCCTACAATATATATATTAAAATATACCATTACCACACTACGAAAATATTTCGGTTATACGTAAATATTTCTCCGACGCTTTACCTAAAGCAACGTAGTTTGCTTCCGCAAACTACAGATGTCGCAGTCGCAGATGTCGCGACTGATTTTTCCTTCTGCGACTCCCAAGAGGCTTCGTAGCGTACCGCAGTGAAAATGGCTGTCCGTTACGTTATTCACTGCGCTAACAAAGTTGTCCGAATACTTTTAGGATCGACTGTACATTTGTAAATCCCTTTTTGAATATATTCCACAATTTTTGTATCGCGAAACAAGGGTTTTTGTATTATGGTATTTTATTAGGGATTTTGAACGAAATCTCGGTATTAGTGTTGGTAACGTATCAAAAGTTTATTTTGACGAATATCGGTGTACTTAGGACGATTGACTGATCGTGAGTGGGTCAATCGTAATTAGTGTCAATCATTAACATAGTCAATGTTAATTATAATATATACCTAGATATTTTATTGTTTACATATTTTCGACGTCAAAGGGATTTCACTCTAAAATTTGGAGAAAAATTTTCAGAAGTATAATATATATAGAGGGTGTTCTAAATTTCACGCAAGAAGTAATTTTAATAAAAAAGCAGAGGTTTGTAATTCAGAATTGTAAATATTATTCAACAATTAAATCACGCTGTTTTTTCGTGTAGCGCTCCATTTTTAATAACCCTGACCTGTCAACTATCACGTTGTCTACACTTTACCCCACAAATGGCGAAAAATTTATATCTTGCGTGAATTTTGGGTCACTAGTATCCTGTATCGATTATTTAGATAAAAGAAAATATATATGGTGGATTTAGAATCCATGATTAATAAAATGAAAAATTTCATTGCTCGCAATAACTCTACCCTTTCACTCTATAATTAAGTTTATTTTGAAAGCAATCTTCTGAAAATGGTAGCCAAGAGTATTTTGAAATTACATAATCGTCTTACTTAAAATTATGAATGACTATATAACTTTATTACACAAAGTATACAATTTTTTACTCAAAATCGAAAATTTTCAACAGCGAGTTATGGTTCCTTTAAAAATTAATTTTTGAGAAATCAATTTTGTTAAAAGCAACGTTTGTTAATATACTCCACGAAAATAATTTGTTTCTTACAATTAAATTAAACCTGTTAAAATAGGAATTGTCATTATAAATATTTAGAATTACTTCTTGTGATTGAAGTATGTAATAAATATTTTTATATAAAAAGAATTAGTTCTCATAGGCAAAAATATGATAAAATCGATGCAGAAAGTCGAATAAAAATATATTTGTATTAATATTTTTGAAAAAAGTTTTGGAAGGTTATTGGTATTTAGGGCTTTCCAACTATACATTT
Source organism: Eufriesea mexicana (assembly GCF_001483705.2). Classification (NCBI taxonomy): domain Eukaryota; kingdom Metazoa; phylum Arthropoda; class Insecta; order Hymenoptera; family Apidae; genus Eufriesea; species Eufriesea mexicana. Next base: position 367,984 of record NW_016909769.1, read on the forward strand.
CCCTTGAGGTCCACACACTCGTAATTTAGGTTAATCTCCTCCCTGTTAGTTTATACATCGTTAGTCCATACATGTGACGCGAAGAGTGGCCTAACTATTTAACCTGTACAACATAATGTACGACCTGGTTAGAGTATTGTCACTCAATTTATTCTGTTCAATGTTTGGATTAGTCGTAGTTCAACAAACTATTTAGTCTGCTGCTGCTTAATGTATGTCACGTCAGAGTATGAGAATGAACAGCCTTCCTATTGTCCTCGAGTTTCTCAAAGACAAACTTCTAGACTGAGTATTTCTTGCTATGGCTTTTTATCCAGAAGCAGCACAAATATCGTAGTCCAACAGAGCAGTCTGACACGATGTCGTTGACAGATTCCTTTTTACCATTGTTCATCCTCTTGACGTATTTATAAGTGGCTAAACTTATGAACGAGTACTCTAGGACTCTATTTAAAACATGAGGATAGAAGATTCAAGTGACATTAGTACGACTAATTTTTCTTTTACAGCAAAAGTTGGCTGTCAACGTGATACATTCTTGAGTTATTTAAAATGAACGAGCAAGAAATTTTAAACAAGTATTTACACGTCAGAGTAATCAAGCTTCGGTTCAATGAGAGAAGAAATTGAACGAACAACTGAGTTTTACTGATTTAGGCGATATTTTTATGAATGTATATTGCCATGTTTTATCGGAGTTAGAGTAACGCAAGCTAACATAGAACTTATAATCCAAGGAAAGCATGATTCTATGGATACTGGACTCTTTGAACATTTCCCTCTTTTACTTTGATATTTTTCTATAATTACGCCGATGTTGGAGTTCTAACTTGAAATAGTTACATGAATCACTATCTATAGGGTGGTCTATAATTCACGAAAGATTTGAATTTTGCGCCATTTGTGCAGTTGTGTTGATAACAATAAAAAAGATACTAAGATAGTAAGTATCAAGGTACCAAGATGCTAAGATACCAAGATACCATGATACCAAGATACCAAGATACCAAGATACTAACATACTAAGATATTAAGATACTAAGATACTAGGATACTAAGATACTAGGACATTAAGATATTAAGATATTAAGATACTAAAATACTAAGATACTAAAACAGTAAGACACTAAAATATCAAGCTACCAAGATACCAAGGTACTAAGATACCAAGATACCAAGATACTAAGATACTAGGATATTAAAATATTGAAATATTAAGATCCTAAAATTCTAAGATATTAAGATATTAAGATACTAAGATATTAAGACATTAAGATACTAAGATACTAAAACAGTAAGACACTAAAATACCAAGCTACCAAGATACCAAGATACCAAGATACCAAGATACTAGGATAGTAAGATATTGAAATATTAAGATCCTAAAATTCTAAGATATTAAGATATTAAGATATTAAGATACTAAGATACTAAGATATTAAGATATTAAGATATTAAGATACTAAGATACTAAGACACTAAAACAGTAAGACACTAATATACCAAGCTACCAAGATACCAAGATACCAAGATACTAGGATATTAAAATATTGAAATATTAAGATCCTAAAATTCTAAGATATTAAGATACTAAGATACTAAGATATTAAGATATTAAGATATTAGGATAGTAAGATACTAAAACAGTAAGACACTAAAATACCAAGCTACCAAGATACCAAGGTACTAAGATACCAAGATACCAAGATACCAAGATACTAGGATATTAAGATATTGAAATATTAAGATCCTAAAATTCTAAGATATTAAGATATTAAGATACTAAGATACTAAGATATTAAGATATTAAGATAGTAAGATACTAAAACAGTAAGACACTAAAATACCAAGCTACCAAGATACCAAGGTACTAAGATACCAAGATACCAAGATACTAGGATATTAAGATATTGAAATATTAAGATCCTAAAATTCTAAGATATTAAGATATTAAGATACTAAGATACTAAAACAGTAAGACACTGAAATACCAAACTACCAAGTTACCAATGTATTGTACTAAGATATTAAGATACTAGGATACCAGGATACTAAGATATTAAGTATATTGTCGTATACTTTATGAATCAATAAAAAATTTACAATTTTTAATTAAAAACCTGTGTTTCCTATCAAAATTACTTTTAACGTGAATTTTGAGATACCCATTACAAACATACGTGAATTCTCAATGTCTATTTCTATTTCTTCTCTGCCATAGCTAGTCAAATTTAATAATAACTTGGTTTAATAAAACATACGAGATGAAGTAAAAGGAATAGCAAGGACACTTCATTGTATTTACCAGTATTTGTCACTGACCCGCATGCAATGATATCTCAATGGACGAAGGCTCCTTTCTATGAAAACGAATAAAAACAGAAGTGTTCTGGAGCGTCAAACGAATCTGCAGTTTCACGACGCAGCTGTGAAGAACATGGCTATCTCTGGAAAAGTCTCCAAGAGAAATAACGAAAGTCTTGCATTTGGTCCACCAGAACCGGAAGGTCGTAGCACCTTAAAGCCCTGGTGCTTCTGACTTGGCGAACTGAATAGCGTGCAGCGTGTTAGAAAACGTGTGGCTGCCAACTGCCAAACGGCTGGAACGGGGCACTCTTGCGGAAAACACTTCGCCTCGAGTTGGCGACTCTGGTTGAGGTAGTCCATCCTGTTGTCTATTTTTCACGTCCACCTTGGAATGGTCAAACACTTCCTGAAACTGGCGCAAGTTTCCTCCGGGAACCCAAGAAGACATTTAAATTTTCTTCAATCTCGCAAGAGAGCAGTCGAGCTCGAAGACCATTCGGGAACACGGAACAGTGGAAGAGCATGGAGCGATTCACCGTTCTATATCGATTGCATAATTTTCTGCGAAATAAAAGCTAAAAAGAGATTGGGTTTTCAATGTACGCGATTCTTTAATTCGCTTATCGGCTTTTAAGTTCTTCAATTTTCTACGATGAACGAAATCGGTGTCATAGGATTCCTTTTTCTGCTAGATTTTGGCTCACGTCCTTATAACATTTCCTGGTGTAAACGAGCAGTATACAGTGAATCACGAAAATATTCGGACACTAGGTATGCCTGAATTAATCACTTAGTATCGCAGATACTCATACACGTTCGTTATTTATTCTGGAGATAAGATGTTTATTTAAGTTAACAAAATCATGTGTTTTATTTAATAAATTTATATGGATTTCCTATAACAAATAATTTAATAAATTTATATGGATTTCCTATAACAAATTATAAATAAAATAATACCCTATATTCGCGTCACAAAAATATTCGGACACTTGGCATAAATAACATTATATAACCGTAATTTATTTATATAAACACATTTTTTTAATATTTTGTCACAGCCTCTTTGTTTCAATACGTGCCTCAATCTGTTGGGCATATTAAAAAATGATTTTTTCCAAATAATTCGTACTGATAGCAGTCCACTGTTCCAGCAACCTTTGTTTTAGTTCCTCTTTTGAGTTAATTGCTGTCTTTCGTATTCTGCCATCTAACTTATGCATAAATTTTCAATGGAAAATTAAGTCTCTTTAGCTCGTAATAAAAATATATTGGAATTAAATAACATCTTTATTCCCTGTATTTCGTCAATTAAAGTATATCCAGCAGTGCACACGGAGATGATGCATGAATCCATCTGAAATTATTTATACTTTTTATTTGTTTATTTCGTCTTGACCTTCAAAGATTTTAAACATATTCAAATTTACGAATATTTGTTAATTTTTGCTAAAGTTACAATTTAAATAGCAAATGGTAACTAAATTTTATGCATGACGAATATAGTCGTCATGACACAAAATACTGCCATTTCTCCATGACAGGTATAGTCGTCAAACATAGCTGACTGGTTAACTTATAGTTTGGCCAAATTTGAACTGCTGTTTGGTTAATATATTTTATGTTACTATAATAGTTTGATATTTGAAATTTGCACTTTGACAGTACCCTGACCTTAGACACAATTTTGAGAATTTTCTAAGTTTTCTTACACTTGCTCTTCATCAGTTTCGTTTTCTTTAGGTTTATTTTTCTAAGATATTGACAGACTGACTATTAACATTGCATCCATTATATTGACTGATCTATTTTCAACAAATATTCGTTAAACTTGGAGAGTCATAATTACATAGATCCGTTTTCAACAAACGTTTATCGAACTTGAAGAATTATTCACAACATACTAGACGCGATGAAATAAGAGATTTTATATAGAGATTCGCGGATTTTAACTTTCAAACAGACACTGGTTAAATATTAAGACACGTTTAAGAAACGGCCAGAAACATTTAGACATTCCTCACTACTAAAACTGTCAAACAAGCCAAAGTAACTTATCCCAGATTTCTGGTTTCTATGATTATAATTGTATATCGTTACTACATCCTTCTTGATTAACGATGATTATTGAATACTATCTTCGAATACTAAGTGGACTGTGAGAGTTATCTTGATACTGAGTATTTTTATACCGCGTGCTACCAGGTCTAGCCTTTATAAGGAGCCTTGGTAGGGCTATGTATTTTCCTATTGGATGGTATGAATAATGGAATTTCCGAATTCCAGGGTGCAAGGGTAGGGGTTAGAAACGGTTTTTCGGAAAAACGAACTGAATTATACATATATGCCCCAGACTCCAGGTACTTGGCATATATGGTGGCCAAGTGTCAATGTGCCATCTGGTTCTGCCATTTTACCTATGGTACGGGATCGGCAATATGGTATTTTCTAATGTGAATAATAATACCGTCGAAACGGTATTTCAAGGATTAACTATTTTGCATAGTTATTTTTGACAAAATTGATGTTCATTCTTATTGCGATACAAATATATATATAATTAAGCGTATTTATATATTTTTCATTGCTTCGTTATTTCAATTACTATTATCTACGTATACTAGATACGTTTATGTACACATTATTGAGCGATAATTATAGTGTTTAAAATCACTATTTAAACATTTTGGTGTACATTTATACGATTTAAACAGAAATTCATGAAATATTTGGAAATATTTCTACTCTTTTAAATATCACTGGACACTTTACAATCATTAGTATAGCATAAAACTGGTATTGACATACACAATTAAAAATTTTGTGTTGGAATATACATTTAATATTAGCAGACATTCGTTTATTTATTTTATATTATATATATAGTCCATTTGAAACAACTAAGCTTGAAGTAACTATAGTACATTCATAAACAGAGCTAGCTAGTCTTATTCAATCATTGCAAAAATATTATCTGCGGATTCTGTGACGCAAAAGCAGTATTGAAAATATATTTAGGTACGCTAATTTTCATGCATAATTATTAAAAACTTCTGTCGACATCGTCAGTTACCCATTATTGCCGCGGTGCGGCGCTGCTGATTTCTGTGACAATCAACTCGCTAAGGTTCAGTATTGCTTGCATATAATTGTATCAATTTTACAAAGTACAAGTACAATTTTAAAAAGTGGCGAAAAATTATTTAATAATTTATTTAAATTTATTAACAGTTATTTATCGATTATGAGAAGTTACTCTGTATTTTGTCAATGATAGTTCACATAGTAATTGGAGAACAAATGATAGTAAATCATGAGTAACCATTAGTAGTAGCTAATTAGACTGTCTTCATATCTCTGATTGTTTTTTAAGTCCAGAAAAATACATAGCAATTTGCGCATAAATATTACATATCACTCCATTGGGACATTTTTCTACGGTTTAATTCATATTGCTTCAAAAGTTAGGAAGAATTGACTGTAGAACTCTCATATCTGTTATTTATCAGCAAATAATGAATTTTATTCTTTTACTTTAAGCAGCACCATGTACACGTTATCTAAAGTTTATTCAACGAATGAAATTATCAAACGCAAACAAAGGATTTTTGAGCAACTATAGAGAAAGAAGTGCCTCGTTAATTTTAACAAGCTTGAGATATGTTGTTAAGGACAAGTCAGACTAATTTTTCTTCATATAAATAATAACATTTGTTTTTAGTCATAGAGGTATAAGGGAAAATATGTATAACATTATATGTATTTAATAGCATCTATCTGAAAGCCTATATATTAAGTCTACATGCTATAAAGAATCCGTAGATGGAGATAGTACACCTTACACTCTATGAGTTGATTAGAGGCAGGATTTAATCCCAATCTCATTTTCCCCTCACTGTCTCATGGCTAGCACACAATATAATCAACGCAGCAGTGCTTCGCTGCTCCTGCTGGTTATCAGATAGGGAGACCCGTAGAGGACTACGAACCACACGATTCCCATATAAAGGAAGCCAACTTCGTCCTCAGGCCTGCCCAAATTTAGAAACAGGCGGCCAAGTGTAGCCATCGTTCGCTCCATTCGTGAAACGAGCTGGTCGAAATGAACCTTAAAGGGCTAGTGGTTGTCCACAGTGTGGCCCAGGTATTTTAATCTCTACTCGACCCTAATTTCGGCCTCTGCCATCCCTAACACGAATTGGATAGGGATTCTCACTCTGAGACGCATTATAAGATCAAATTACTTCCTTATGGGACGCCACTGCGAAGCTAACCTGCAACGGTGCATGTCCCTCTAACTTCAGTCAAACAGATGGTCTTTTCGTACGTTAACCCATTGACAAGTACTATAACACAGCTAGCAGTAATGTCAGTGGACGAAGCAACTCGCAATAGCGCTTGGTATGCGAGGACCCATAGTAACAGATCTCTTCAGGACTCCCTAATACGTCTCATGTATCAGGAGCTGACTCCTCTTGATTAGTCCGTGTTCACTACGTGGCAGGTAATCCTGTATCATTCTCTTCAAATAGAGTGGCAACTCGTTATGTACCAAGATATGGAGTTGAACGTGTTGACGACGTCAAACGAGACTAGCATCGAAACCTCTTCATTAAAAGTAACCATTCCTCAGTAGGATTTGACACGATTTATGGCATCTACTATTGCACAGTAATAACGTACATATCCAGCAATACTCGCTGATCCACTACTGTACCAAGTCAAGAACTATGACAGAATTTGCTGGTGTTGTCAAGTTAAGAACTAACGAGGAATTTGTCAGTAGAAGTGGGTCAAGAATCGTCAAAGAATTCGCTAGTATGTCAATTGCCTAAATTACTATATATGCCATCCATCTATAATGATTTCAGGACTTTTGACTAAATATTCGAACGAGTCCTTTCGTTTCTTAGAAATTTTAAACATTCGGTCTTGAGTATTGTCACTCTGAGACACCTAATCCTTAACTCATCCTAAGTTTGCTATGTGAAAACACCAAACGGTTGACAGATATTCATCTTCGATTTTTCTTACGGTCCATCTATAGTGGATGTGGACTAAGTTTAGACATACACACGATAGATGTGTCAAGAGACAAGGTGTTATGTCTTGAAAGAGACTTTTCGCTTCGAATAGTGATAATTTTGTCTGTCTTCTGTAGACATATGAACACTGATGATGTGCATTTGTTACCTTACTGGATTTGGATATAATAATATCTGTATTGAACGCTTTAGCCATCTGTATTATCAACTCCTGCGCCATTTTACACCTGTTGACACTGATTTGCACGGTTCTTATTTTGGACATAACAAATTTTTGGAGTCTTTTATCTTTCCTCAGAAAGACAGGTAATCGTCTTTACTGTGTAGGATATCTTTACTCGTTATTCTACATAATAGTATTATTTCGTTTTACTGTTTAACTCTTTGAGGTTAGATGGGTTCAAAACTGTCCTATATTTTGTTTAGTTTTTCATGCATGGTAGGATATATTTTAACTCACCTGGGAAAGTTAAAGTTACTTATAGATATACAGTTTCATTTAGTTGACAATATTATGAATGACAATGTTTTGGTAAAAAGATATTTCAATGACTTTCATTTAAAACATTAGTTGCATGGTGGAACTATGTGTCACCCACTCTGTTATGTTCCCTGCAACTCTTATTTTCGTTAAAATCGTGTGTTTCAAGGAGTTAATTATGTAGTTATTCACAAATTTGATACAGTTTCTTACTTGGAATTTTCTCGTTATTCTTGGTACTTATGCGTCTTAGATCAATACCTCTGTAAGATCTTACTACTTTTGGGTAACTCTGACAAAGCATTGGACCAAACCGATCTTAATTCCACTATCTTCGTTAAAATATTTCGCTGGCATGTCAAATGTCAACTGTGTTCTACCTTCTTCAATGATATCGGGTCAAAATCCCTTATATTACAAAATAATCTGCCCAATATGGCTTTTACTTGCTACCCATTGTCAAGTACTTAATACCCTTAACCATTTCTTCTGTCTGCTATAGTCTGTCAGTATTAAGTAAATGACGCGCATATATTTTACGGACCCTATTTATCCCATCAGGTTGTGTTGCTTGCTTTAGGTATCACGCCTTTATGTGCCTTGACGTAATCGCGTCCTTCGTTCAGTTTGACGGCTATGACCTCTGCCCCAGTTCTGGTCAAGAGTCGATTCTTTGCCACTCTCTATTACGGGTCCCTGTGTTTTCTGCAGGCTCCTCAAACGCTTTAGTCTTTTCCTGGGAACGGGAGATCATGATGCTACGTACTTCATTATTCTCCTCATTATTATTATAATCCTCAGTCTGCGAGGATAATCTTCTCGCGTTATCTCCTTCCTCATCTTCTGCATGGAGAGCGGGCCCCCTTTCTTAAGCTCCGAGTTCTCATACGATTCTCGAACGAGACTTGCCTTTTATTTTGATAATCCTTCTTCGTGCGTGTACTCGTATTAGCGCTAGTTTCAGGTTAGCAAAGGTTCTTCTTCTTACATGGATTAAGAGCATACTTATCGTCCCTGTTTCTATTTCTTGTGTCGCATGATTTTTCTCCTTGACACCTTTTTCATTTGTGCTTCAACATAACTGCAATGTGAGAGCGACGTCACATCCTTTAATCCTTTCGTTACGAGCGCCGGATACAGACGGTATCCACTTGGACCTATCTAAGTAACTGGTGACGGGCAATAGACGTAGGGTTCAAACTGAATGTTTAGAGTGTCATATGAAGTGCACGTGGAAGGACGAGTGACCGCGTGCAAGGATCGCATGAACGGAATATTTATAACTGTATGGAATGCAATTGAAGAGCACTTTTCGGCGCAGAGCTCTGTTCAGTGGCGTTACTCTGACGGCACTATACCCCGTTCAGTGGTGTCACTCCAGTGGAGTGCACTGCCGTAACGATAGGGTTAATTTTTCTACGTGACTGTGAATGTATGTGAATTTGCGCAGTGTCTTGGCTCCTCCACTTGATGCAGGAAACCAGCTGTGTTTCAATTTCTCCCTAGTTTTGTTACAAGCGCTTTTCTTCGGATCATTGAACTCTCGTTCACGCTGATAGTCTGAAATCACTATACTGTACTGTATACAAATTTGGGGAGATCATGAATTACGTGTCTTCACCTATTCTATCGCGAGGCTATTCTTCGTTTCTTGTCTGTAGGAATCTGACCAGATATTTCTTCGTGCTGTTCCTGCTTGCACTACGTTTGTATATCGTCAATAGGTCGTCCTCAATTGGCGACGGTTAATGACGAACCAAATCTCTTGAGGAACTTGCGTTTATAGTGGACTGTATATTCTGTAATAGTTCCGGTTAACTCTTCTGAACTCTTCGAATGTTATTTGCTGACTGACTGGTACTGACCTAACTAACTTGTGCGATGCACGATCTTTCGGAGCCCATGGTTTCCAAAGGGAAATCGGTTTTCCCATTGGTGGTTGACAGGACCGAGGGTGGGCCCTCGGTCCGCGAATCAGATGCCCCCAAAGAAGGGAGGACCGTCTTCCGCGACCAGGTCTGCCGGTGGAGGAAGCCTCTCCCTCAAAGGGGGTTGCTGGTGGGCCACCCGCACATTCGTGATCCTTCCTGAAGGACCCGTTACTTTATGGCTCCGAAAGTCGCGACATCGCACATGGCCTGGTCCCTTTCTTTGCAGGCCTATTGTCAGCCAAATCCTAAGTGCTGTTGCCTGCTTTCTAACATTAATGGCTAAAGAAAGCCTCGTGTCCGGTGACCCGAGGGAAATAAAGAATTGTTTGAAAATGCATTGAAAATGAAGATAGAAAGGACACGGAACTTGAACTAAAACAGCAATTAGAATCTGGCTGCCAGAAGACCCTGACGGTCTTCTGGGTCTGTTCTAAACAAAGGGCCGAACGAAATACCGGCACGACATTCCAAGGCTTAACAACGTTATTGGCAGAGTTATTATTTATTACTTCTACAGGGCGTTTTGCCGATTTTCTCGGTATCAAAGCTTCTGTTCACATCCTTACTGTTGGATGGAAAACGGAGGTTCGAGTTTTCTCGCAAGTCCTCGGTGAATTCTCGACTCCCATAAATACAAATTCCTATGTTAACTAAATATCCCCCATCTATGGCAGGGTCTGCTAAAAAGCCTTACTGACGAGTTCACTAACAGGCAAATAGCATGACTACCAAGGGGAGATACCAATGGGCAGCACGTAGGACCCACAAGACAAGATGTCAAAGCAAGTCCCACGTGGGGGATCCCACGCTTAAAATGAAAAAAGAATTGTTTTTTTCGATTTATTTTTTCATGTATCATAGAATCATTTCCTCCTTGGTGCCTATTTCCACCGATGCTGATGTATTGATGGTGCATACATCTAAACCATAGCTAGGTGCACGTGTACTTTGTGAATATTCAAAATCAATTTTCTTGAAAAGGAAGCTTCGAATCTAAAAATTTTATTCTTTTTCCTGCATGTAGAATCATTCCCTTCCAGGTTGTACTACGTTGCTGGGACACCTTGTATATCTATGTAGATATGCCTGTCACGGAGAATATACCATCACAGTGAAGTCATTGTCACCCGACATTGCAATCTCTAATTAGAAACGTGGATGTTGAAAAGTAGCTTATCAGGTTTTCATCCTTATTGATACCTAATTCGAGTCTATTAGAATGTTATGTGACAGGCTCACCTCATGATTTGTGTCACGAGTTTAACGTTATTCCTATTAAATTGAAACTAGTTTCTTAGATTAGATAGTTGTGGCATAGCACAACACAAAGAGATGTAGATAGCAATGGATGGATTCACAATCAGCTGATTCCTTCACCTGTGTTCTCTATTATCTGTTTCAATCTAGGAATAGGCTCCAGTCAGTGACTGGTTTCCTCAGATTGAACATGCGATTGCATGGAATCTTTACCCTATAACAGTCGTTTGAGGTTTCTGCGACTAGTTTGATTTATGCCCAGCCGTGTTACCGCAGAGGTTAGGTACTAACATCACGTGTCACCCAGGTTGGAGGGTAACTATCCCATTCCGTGCTTGGAATCTCTGCGCGATACCAACTGCAGCCACATATATGTACAAATTCATATTTATATTCATACCTGTGTTCGGTCTGTAGTCACGTACAGTCTGATCTATAACATACGAGGAGGAGGCTTGATAGTCTGTTCGCTTCGCGTAGCAGACTTCCCTTACCTGCCGCTTGGCGGCGCGCTTTATAGAAGGAACCGAGCGATGGAACCTAACCTAACCTAATTTAAGCCAATTTTAAATTGAGTACTAACTTAGAGATTATTTTACATACGTTTCTGAAATTGAAACTTTGTAATGGTTAATGCGTAGGGAAAAATTAGACGAAATGTTTATCTTGACAAATTTCATGGTCATTGATGTAGGGTTGAGGGAGAGGGGTTACACATAGGATTGAATAGATATGTATATTCTCTCACACACAGCAACATTGATGATGATTAATAATTATTACGTATTTCAGTGATAACACATAACAAATAAGGTAATTAATTCTACTTGCTACTATTCTCAAATATTTTCTGATACATATTGCCACGTTGACAACTCACTGACCTCTCACAACACTCTAATACTTTCTCTACGATTCTCACTACGACGCTCTATGCTCTCTAAACTCTCTATACTCTGACTTGTCTGCGTCCTTGCATCCTTATTTAAACCTTACACTCCGTCTTCTTTCATACTCAGACTCTTTCCCTCGATCACGCATTTCCCATGCATCTTCGCCCTCGGTGAGCTATGTACTTCAAACACTCAGGACGCATTCCCAAACTTTCGCTCGTTGATTGTATTAGACTCTGTCATAAATATCCCTTATAATCGATCCTTTCGGACGCGGTCACTCAGCCTTTGTTCCAAATATTCTTAACATTCTATCAGGGCCTGATTTACTAGCTCAGTACTTAAATTCTTAAAAGAGATAATACTGTATATTAATTACTGTATTCGAAAAATTGAAAATCGTATTTAATACTTGATACTATTAGCAAGGTTCATAATAAATTTTGGCAATTAGCTTGTATTATTAAAATAATTATTCAAACCTATATTTTAAATATAAATAATAAAAACAGTAGTTCGAGATTAAATCTAGTTTTAAATCTGCAATAAACACATGCTTGTTATTCAGAACTAGTTATATGTAGGAAAGGAATAATTACGGTCCTGAAAGAATGTCAAGAGTGTTTGGGCTTATAATGAAAGTGTCCGCATGCAAGAGGATCGAATGTAAGGGATGTTTATGACAGCCGAATGCAAGTGAAGAGTGAAAGCCTAGGAATGCGTGTTTTATTTTATTTATTAATATTTATTATTTTATAATTTATATGTTATTATTTTTATTATTTATTTAGGATACGTGACCCACTGATTGAGAAAGAGAACGAGTATGAAAGAAGACAGAGTGCAAGTTAAATTTCATTCATAATCAAAAATTTATATTTTCGTTGAATATTTTGTCGCATACTGTACCTAAAATAAACGTCGAACTCGAAAAGCTGACAACGATTCTAACGATAAATCAGCCCAACTGCGTGGGAGCGTTTAATTGTTCGCTTTTAACTTTGTAAAAGGATCAAGCTACACTTTATCATCGGGGCATTAGGGGAAATTAATTACTAACTATTGTAAGGACACGTATAGTTAGTTCGAGCGATATAGCGAGCTCATAAATTATTGCATTTAGCAGCGCCCTCGATTAATACCAAAATGGCACTATAGATGTCGCCAACACTCAGGACCATCTGGAATTTCTGCCCGTAACTCGTTTAACACCGAACAATAAAATGAAAGAATTACTGTTAATTACCAATTTATTGCTATTCAATTTTTGAACGTTTAAGAGAGTTCGAATTTTGCGTAAACTATTTCCAGCAATATCCTACAATGAGAGAATTTATTTAAATTGTATTTCATTTAATTTTGGAAGCCTACACCTGTGTGCTTAATTATTTCTAAGCAGCGACGAAAACAGAGTAAGTTCTGTTAGTAGAACAGAGTAAATTCAAAACCTCGTCAAATATCACCGATAATAGCGATTTATTATACATTATAAGCACTGTTTTAAAATTACTGTAACGTTAACTTTAAAAAAATTCGTCCCTGAAGAGGTTAAGTTGCTATTTCAGAACTCGAGATCTGTACCTTTATATTTGATTGATTTCCATTATATTGCTCAAACCAACTATAGTACACTGTGTACCACACAGAGCTCAGAAGATGACACGTGGAACGAACGTAGGTCGAATCGGTTGGATATATTACGTGCATTATAAGCTGATTTGTTAGTAAACTCAGAGACGGTGCTGCCACCTGACGATGCGGCGATAACCCTGCTTTGTATGTACAATCTGTCAATACGTCTTTATTGTCACGTTACAAGTCCATGTCGACCTTGTGTCACTAGCTACTTCACGACGGCCATCACGGAAATGGTTATTTGTATGTATATATAGGGTGTTGTTTCCAACTGGACGCACGATTTTTCCGCCATTTATGACCATTTGATAAAATTAAGCTTTAAACAGAAATTTATCAGCATCCAGTGTACATAAAGAATAACAAAAGCTTCGAAAACAGTTCGCTATGGAAGCAAAGTCAAGGATACTAAAATCAAGGTCAAGACACGAATTTGAAATGCATATCTATATCGTCACTAGGTCGACCTTAGTTGGCATCGATTAGTGACGGACGGTTCATTGAGGAAGGTCGTGTCTAGCTTCGAAGTGTTAAATGGACTGTATTTTAGTAGAACTCTCTTCGTGACTGTTCTGTCGGTGGTTTTATAAGCTTCCTCTGTGGTCTGATTGGTTGCGACTAATATTAGGGGTGTATCCTAGCTCCAGCGTCTTTCGGTAGTGGTGGTTGTTTAAACAATCTGTGTCCCCATGCCCGTCGTCTTAAGGGAGATATATTGTTGCCTCTTACGGTTTACCCAAGTGGTAGCTTAGGTGACAATGAGTGTATAGAAATCAAGGGACGCTGATAATAAGGACATAAAACAGTCCTCCACTTGACCCGGGACATTGCGGTCCTAGGGTCGCAACACTGGTACATGTAAAATTTCAGAGTCTTCACATTCAGATATAGTCTGTCCTAAACAAAGGGATGAACGGCGTACCAAAAACGATATTTCACGGATTAACAGCATATTAGGTAATATTTGTAATTAACACTTTGACTACTATGCACTTTTTACATAGTATGCTCAGAGAATCACGATCAAATTTCCATTACTCTTGTGGTATGAGCCGTTCACTGCACAAATCGATTAACTCCACTTTTTGAAAAATCTTCAATTTAAATGTCTAAGCATCCCCATTTGGGGCTGTTGTCTTGGGCCTCGGCGATGTCTTCCTAGATCTCCAACGAAGGGCTTTTTCTGCTGGAAGACTATGTGCAGCGATGAAAGTTGTCCAGATGATAATTATTTCTTTTTACCCATAATCCCAATAAGTATAATCGGCCTTCGAGTTGTAGACTCATTTTAACCCAGTCCTCTTTTCTCCTCCCCTTACACGAAACAGTTCACTATGGTACATTGCGTTCAACTGTAACGCTATTTTTCAGTTCTCTGACAATAATTACGATAATTTTATTGTTCAATGACTAACGATTCGTTGGCCCTTAGTCATTAGAAGGGAACGCAGACCAATTTCAGAGTTTAAAAATATTTGTCTCATTCCTACTCTCACTAAGGGCCAATGCTCATCTTCACCCCACCAAAAACTAACATTATATAAGCACCCACAAAATTTACGTAAAGTCAGTTCCAGTTCCAGTTCTAGTTTTTTCCTCTCCGTCGACTTGTATTTTTCCAACGTAGTGTTGTTGCTAGAACCCGTATTGCAAGGGGGGTTTACTAATATTCAACAAGAACTGGCCGCTAATACTCTTTTCTAAAAACTGTCTCTCAATAACTCCTCTTAACGCACTGTCTAGGAATTGTCTTCCAATTGTCTAAGAATTGTCTCCGAACTGTCTAAGCACTGTCTAAGAACTCCGGGGAACTATCCTCGACCTGCCCTTTTAAGGATGGGCCTCCTTTGTTCATTGATCGTGGATCAAGGGGAACACCGCTTCGATTTGGGACCCTTGCTACGTGCTCCTGACTCACTTATCGGTAACGGGAGCTCGCCTAATCTTATATATTCTTGCAGTATTGTATAATGAAATTCGGGTTTCAATACTATTATAATTAATTTCGATAATTGTACTTCGTTGTTACAACCGTGAACAATGGGGTGCGAATATTTACCTTATTGTTGGAAACATCGACATGCATCAAGGCTAGCTTATCTGCGAGGGATTCTCAGAGGAATTAGGTGGCAGGATCGGATTGCGTGTGTAGCTCTCGGACCGTCATGCGAATCATCATCCGAGATTCACATAGTATATATGCCACTGGCTCTGAGCCTAGACAGCCCAGGTTTATGGCCACTGAACGGTCTTAGATGGAAAGTCCAGGACATGTCTCGCAGATGCGTCGACTATTCAATCAACCGTTAAGAACGAGATTACTATCGATCTATTGCAGTGTCCCATTCGTAGTTCAGGACTGTATCTGGACCTTTGTTTGAGAATTTGGCTGGAGGGAAGCAAGCGTGAGAGGACACAGTAGTTTCGTGATCGAGACCGAATCTGACCAAAGTTGAAAGCAGGCACAGTGCAGGCCTGTTTATCCGGCTCGAACGGGACCTGATCCGATCCGGATAATCCGAAAAAATGATTAACAACGGGGATAATATAATTTATACGTGTATGTACATTTTATATGTGGATAGAAATGGAAACCAATTTCTTGTACGTTTTTTAACAGTTGACAAATTAATCCTTTGCACTCGACGATTTTTTGGGCAGAGAAGTATAGGAGTTCAAAGATTTTCTGTTACAAAGCTGACGATATTTTTCTGAGCAGGAATAAGAAATCGTATGATAATTAACACGTAAAATTATTT
>NW_016909769.1:384301-396020 GCF_001483705.2 Eufriesea mexicana
CGATACCTCGCACACGGTTATATTATCTGAAATTTGACATATTTATGAATATCGAGTTTCGAAATTTTATCAAATGGCGACTGAAGGGCGCCTCTCGAACGCAAAGGGTTAATACATTTATATAATAATATTTGAATATTGACATCAATTCGCAATATGATATTTTAAACAAAAAGATTCACACTATCTAGAAAATTATTCTCTGTCTCTCGCTCTCTCTCACTCTTATTAACCCTTTACATTCGAGAGGTGACTTTCAGTCACCATTTAATCAGATTCTAAAGATCGACGTTAATTAATATATCAAATTTAAAATTACCTAACGATGCGTGGAATATCGAAGAAAAATAATTCTATGTATTAATTTGCATATGATTTCTCATTTACCATTTTAAAAATATCGTCGACTCTATGATAGAAAGTCTTCGAATTACTATTTTTCTGTAACGTAAAAGTCGTCGAGTGCAAAGGGTTAACACATGTTTACTATTTGACGATTCTCACGTAACTGTTTCGTTCTGGCACATTCTTCTAAACATTTTTTATCAACATTCATACTGGATTCCACTCGCACATATTATATTTATATCATCTCAAATGACTTTCATTTATTCTACCTCTGTTCCGTCGTGGAACAAAGAAGACTCGTTACGGTCTTCCAACAGCCAGGTCTTAGGGTCAAACAATTCGGCATCGGAATTTCCCGCTCCATGCCTTCAGCATGTTTGACTGCTTTACCTTTTTTCTTTGACTTCTCGTGTCGCGGAACACGAGAATCCTGGAAATCCCTAATTTAACGAAATTAGGCGACGGCTCTTAAGACTTGGCTGACAATAGGCCTGAGGGCTCCACGTGGTCCGCACACGTTGGAAGCCTCAGGCCCTCGCTAGGGGTAATAAACGACCGATGGGGTCACCAGCGCGCGGGTGGGCCCCAGGTACCCCACCTTGGAAGAGAGGGTTTCCTCCGCTATCGTTGCTTTTTGGGGGAACCTTCCCTTTCTCCAAGGTCACCGATTCGCGAACCAAGGGAACGCCCTTGGTCAAAAACAGCCAATCATATTTGGCGAGCTCCCAATTTTTCCTAAAGCCGATCTTAGAATGATCGAGGAGCTCAGTTCCGTACGAGATCCGAGAGACACGGGTTCTCTCAAAGACACTTCCTCTCGAAACATCGAACACACCGGTTCCTTCTAAACTTCTTCCTTTCGACACGTCAGAGACGACGGTTCTCTTCTAACACGAGACGATTTTCGTATCTCCTCGTTAAGTCGACGAGATACCGTGTCGCGTCGAACCGTCCATCCACATCGGGATATCTTCGCACATTACAACCGCGAAGACGAATTATTTCGGGCGGAAACCACGCGACCAGGAAGATCAAGGGAACGACGCGATACCCCCTTGATTCCTCCAACAACCTCATTCCCATTCTCACATATAAAACCTACACTCGTGCTCTCATAAAACCAATACTCGCATTATATACTTTTACGTATTGCGATACATATCTGCAGTATGTATTATATTATTGATAGTTAATAAATAGACAGACTCGGAATATAAGTACAAAATTAAGAGAGAAAAGAAGTTCTCAATAATGGATATCATTTTCATTTATCATTTTAAACCGGAGATTCGGATAAAGGGGGTTCCATTGTAGATCTTCCAGGAAACTCCGAATGTTTCTTTTGTCATGGTTGCACGAGTGAGATAGAGATACGTTTTGTGCACGTTTGTTTAAATATTTTAGATAGATAAAACCGGAACATCAATTCACGAAGATAGCGACTGGCCAATTTTCAAGGCACTACTGTACTGGTCTACGTTAATCTGATGATAAGATTCGAACGAAAGTTATTCGGCATTTTGGTGAAGATAAACTGCATCGATAAAAATTTTGAAAAATTTTTTTGTTCTATAGAAAAATTAAGCTCACAGTGATTCTTTTTAAACAGCGTAATATCTATTTGGGAAACTATCGTTGTCTATTGTTTGCTTGCGTTTATTATTTTTTAATTATAAATCTTATAGTCATAATGCTTTTCAATGTGCACACCACTATGAAGAATCGATAGACAGTGCATCTGGACATTAATTGGAGGAAATTCTGAAATATTTTCTTATTTATTTATTTATATTTTATTATTATTATGTAATAATTTAGTGTTATCATCAGCAATATTCTGACGTATTTCAGGCATAGTCGTTTTAGTCTTCACTTCAGTATTAATTAGAGACAAATTCGTTAATATGAAAGACTCGTCACTTTATTAAAAGTGTCTCGAGAATTAGGCTATCCTATAAGACCTATGAGGAACCGAAGTTCATCGCGAAATCCTTGTTGGTTTGTATAAAAATACAAAATTTTATTTTATACTTATATATTACTATATTATAGTCTTATAAAATTTATTATATTTTCACTGAATTCTAAATTTAATACTAAAAGAGAAAATGACATATATTATACTCTCATAAAATTTATTATATTTTCACCAAATTCTAAATTTAATACTAAACAAAAAGAAAACGATAATAACTGTCTCTAGACATTGAAAATATGCTAATAAATATAGAAAACCGAGCTATAATGTGTACCTAAATATAACATACGTATATAGATAATAATAAAAATGATGTAATAATTAAATAATAAGGATAATTAAAGTCGACGTTAATTTTACCATGAACAACAGCATATAGTCGGTATTTACAAATCATAAAGAAATCAGAAATCTAAAAACTACAAAATCTAAAAACCTAAAAAAGCTAAAAAATTAAAAATATTATTTTGACTTCTTTGGTAGAATTAATATACTATATATACTCTCATAAAATTTATTATATTTTCACCAAATTCTAAATTTAATACTAAACAAAAAGAAAACGATAATAACTGTCTCTAGACATTGAAAATATGCTAATAAATATAGAAAACCGAGCTATAATGTGTACCTAAATATAACATACGTATATAGATAATAATAAAAATGGTGTAATAATTAAATAATAAGGATAATTAAAGTCGACGTTAATTTTGCCACGAACAACAGCATATAGTCGGTATTTGCAAATCATAAAAAAATCAGAAATTGTAAAACTAAAAAATCTAAAAAACCTAAAAACTAAAAAAAATCGTTTTGACTTCTTTGGTAGAATTAATATTAATTAGCATATTTGCTAAAGAAAGTTGTAAGTACTGCTTTCTATCGTTGATTTCTCGTTAATTTATACGTTCCGTTAAAATTCACGTATTGTCACTTGAAATCGCCTAAAGCGGCTAGATACTTCACAGCGATAGTGTCACGTTCGACAGCTACTTACACGAATTGCAAACGCGTACAAATGCAGCTGCACGTCAGTATCCATGGAGTATTTGAAATACGTTGCATACTCGTGCGCCACTGTCCCCGTATTATGTATGGAAAGTACCGCAAGAAAATTCCATTCTATTATGTTCCCAGCGTCCACATTGACTATGCTGCGAGTGATCAAAGCTGCAACAAAGCCACGCGTTTACGTGCATCGCGCATGCAGGTGTGCGAATATAAAGGACGAACGTAACTGTCGTAACGTGCCAGTAAAAACGTGTTACGCTATTCATAAAAACGTCGATAAATTTTACGCTCTGGTAAAAAGGTTGTTGGGAAATGTTCCACTACTGTTCGTGTCCTGAGAAAGAGGATTGCGGGTTATTGTAGTGGATTAATAGGCAATCGTAATTGCATACTGTTCATTACAGTCGGCAGTGGTAAAGAAATTGTTGAATGAAATATAAATAATATTACGGACTAAAATGTTTGCGTAATATTGTATCTTTTATTATAATATTTTATCTTATTCTGACTTTGATTTCAATTTTTAATTTCAATTGATTGCAACTAGAATAATAATAATTTGATTTTATTTTATTGCAATATATATTCCTATTATATTTAGTTAGATTACGGAGTAAAATATTTGCACTATTATATAATATTACGAATTATATTTAAAAGTTATGGTAATTTTATTGTATATTTTATTATAATATTTATCCTATTCTAACTTTTATTTCAATTTTTAATTTTCATTGATTTCAACTAGAATAATAATAATAATTTGATTTTGTTTTATTGCAATATATATTCTTATTATATTTAGTTAGATTACGGAGTAAAATGTTTGCACTATTATATAATATTACGAAATATATTTAAGAGTTATGGTAATTTTATTGTATCTTTTATTATAATATTTTATTTAATTCTAACGTTTATTTCAATTTTTAATTTCAATTGATTACAACGAGAATAATAATAATTTGATTTTGTTTTATTCGAATATA
The DNA here is from genome assembly GCF_001483705.2 of Eufriesea mexicana. Taxonomy (NCBI): domain Eukaryota; kingdom Metazoa; phylum Arthropoda; class Insecta; order Hymenoptera; family Apidae; genus Eufriesea; species Eufriesea mexicana. The sequence continues at coordinate 388,631 of NW_016909769.1, forward strand.
TTTTTAGTATATTTAATTAGATTTTGTTATATTTTTTATTTTGTTTGGTGAACATATTGCTTCATCAATATGAAATTATTCATAGGAAATTTGGTTTGATTTATATTTCGTGTTATTAGTTGAATTTAATTAATTCAATTAATTGTTGTCTTCGTTGGGTTTAATTCAATTAGGACAAATAACTCAGTCCACTTTTCCTCTGTGTTTGTAACTACATTCGTGTATACGAGGTGGAGATATTTAAATGGGAATAGTTACATACCTCTGCCATTTGTGATTATGACAAATTTTCAGTATTAACGTGTAAACAGCATATGTAATGCTAGAATAATCTTTTTCAAGGTCATTTTTCAATTGAAATTTTGAAGTTATTGGCATTTCTTTTTTTTCTATTAAATAGAATTGCGTAATTGTTTGTGTATATCTATTTTTCTTATTGTTGCAATTGCCCTTTATTTATTTATTTATAATTTTCAGTTATCTTATTTGGATATTGAAATTTTGTATTTGATATAGCAGTTTGAAATTTTGTGATTGAGAAAATCATGTTTCTGTTTTACATAAAATAATATTGTATTACTTATTTCTCATTAAAAATACAAAATTATTATAAAATTTTGTAAAAAGTAAATTGTAAATAACTCTTCTTTTCAGACAAGACTATTTGTTGTTATTTGATTTGTCATATCTATATCCATTTTTTATTTTTATATATATCGCTGATTATGAAAATTGCCTAAGTAATACATGTTCTTTTTTCAAAATATTAAACATTAACCCTTTGCACTCGAGAGGTGACTCTCAGTCACCGTTTGTTTTAATACTATAACTTAAATAATGGATGATGATAATTATATTAAGAACATCGAAATAAAATTATTCTATTCGTTCGTTTCTCACGCAAATTCACGATTTTCTTTTTTTAATTTTAGCATAAAGAGTATCAGTGAGCTTATAAAAATCTAAGAAGAACTTCGAATTGCATCTTCACAGCAAAGAAATCTTCGAGTCCAAAGGGTTAAACTCTCCGCGTTTGGAAAAATTGGAAAAGTAATTTTGACATATCTGCAAACTCAATTTAACGATTATATTTTTATAATATTGTAAAATTAATGGACGCAATACACAGTAAATGAAGAATGTATTTCTTTTGAATTTTTGTTAATTCATAATTAGACTGCTATCATAATCACCTGCATATTTGTAATTAATCCAAGTATTTTATATTTAACGAAATTGTGGGAGCAGGAGGTGTTGGTTCAATGACAGTGCTGCCCACTTGTCTCGTTTATTAATTTATTATAATATAAATTATAAATAATTTTTTAGCTGTAACGCCTACACTTCTATATGTACTCACTCTTTTTATTCTAATTTTATTATTTATTATAATTCTTCTCTCTCTCTCGTCCAGTCATAGCACTTTCTCACTCTAACATATCCCATACTCTATTGCCAACTTACAACCTAACAGTTTCTCATCATTCCATGCAAACATTCATACCCTCGCTAACCACACGTCCAATAAAACAACCTCACAGAAATTACGTTCATATGTAATATATAACGAAGTTTCCGTATTCCTTCGATCCTAAAATATCGCCAAGACCACAAGATATGGTCATGAACTTCATACCTTATCACCATGAAATATTGCCTCCTGCGTTCATTCTTAGGTACTCGTAGAACCACTCAATCCCTTAGAAGTTGATAGGAACCCGAATGTCCCTTGAATAATTCAGTCTAAACCAAATCTGCGGATTGAGATATCTGAGCCTAGGCCAAATATTCTGAGTGCGACTCTTGTCTCAGTCTAAACCAAGCCTTCTAATTAAAACTTCTGACTGAACTTGAACCCAGATGTAATCTTGGGATTCAGCCTTAGTATCCTAGATTGTATCTGAACGAGTCTCAAGCGAAACAATTACACCCGAACCTCAGCTGAATCATACTAAACGAGTGAATTTGAATTCTTGATTTCAGAAAACCCCCTTCTACCTTCATTTCAGCAGTTTGAGATCCCTGGTTGCTTATTTGTCCTAGCAACAATTAATTAATCGGTATCTCAAGGAATCTTCGTGACTCTGTCACAAAATGTGTATTTTTTAAGCAAAATTGAAATGATTCTGAGAATTTATAGGGTTTCTGAGAATTAGGCTGATCATTACATTGGAAAATTTCTTTCAAGTCTCCACAATTAACACTTTACCGGCCTTCTCACCGGCCACTCAGCCGCAGATCTTCCCTGGCACCGGCTTTGTTTCGGCTTATAATTAGATTGTTGCATGGGAATATATATAATATAGGAATATTACAATATTTCAAAATTTTGCAAAAATATGGGAGTTACACGGTAAAGCAACTAGTATCTCGATACAAAGTAACAAATGCTTGCTAATTGCCATAGTAACCGATTAAGTAACTGGCCACCGGTCGATGAGCGTTGGGGACAAAAAGCCGATTAATCGGCTACCGGTCGTTAAAATGTTAAGTCTAAAATCCTCAGTCAAAGATCCTACCGACATCAGGGCATTAGCAATCGCTGAGATCTTTGGAAAGACCTTAATTTAGGACAGAAGTATCCTAAAAGACACTGTCCTCTTTTTGGAATAGTGTTGTATTCTAAGTCTTTATTTTCGTTACAAACTTACATGCGAACTGTGAGAGGAACGACTCGGCTGAGTACGTACCAGATCTTTCAACAGTGTCACTCTAAACTGACTACTACCACAGGAATGCATGATTTTGGGATGATTGGTAATATTTATATGCTAATTAGTGTAATAACCACCGAAATGAACGAACAATCCCACTTATGGGATTCTAACGGGGTTCACTTATCTAACGACGCCATAGTTAGCCGAATATTCACCAAACGTAAAACACTCTAACGACTCTCTTAAAGGGACTACCTCAACTGTCTCAAAGATCACCTCGCTCAACTATCAGCTGTCAACTCTCTCAACTATCAACTCTCAACTCTCTACTCTCTATCTTCCAGAGCGGGCCCTTTTAAGCCCGTCTGGAAGGCAAAGACCTCCCCCGAAAGAGGAGAAAACTCCCCCCACGTAACGCTCTGGGTGGAAGGGATTCCTTCTTCAGGTTAGGCTCTTCGAAGGGTCACCCACGCGGGGACCCTTTAGACTTCTATACCTGGCGAAGTCTAAAGATATCCTACATTCTTACATTAGGAAGTAAGTGAGGATTGTCTACAGATCGAAGGTTAAGAGAGGATGATGCAGGTGTCGTGGAACAATTACTGTGACGTAAAGAGAATGACGTTCGGCCAACTCTCGAATAGAGACTAACGTGGATAACTATGGTATAGTTATTGAAGGTCTCGCGAAGGTATAACAACGTGGAGTTGTACTATGCAGAATGTTCTTTATTTGTGCCCTGGTGCGAATATATATATATATATCTAGGACTGTATGTTAGGGAAGGGGTATGTTTTGGGAAAATATTGGTTGACTCAAGATTGGATATAGATGGAGTTCGGTTTGTTTCGGATGACTTGTCTCAGGTTTGGAGTTTGTATATAATGATGTAATAAGAAAAGGTTTGAAGAGATGATAAGAGACACCCGTTGACTCAGGGTTCACTCCTGAATCATTAGTTGATTATGGACGATAAGGTCGGCTTGCTAAGGAAGGATAAAGATTACAAAATAAGGATATTTATTTCTTTTTACCCATAATCCCAATAGAATAAGAAGAAAAAGTCAGCCGGTTTGAAGTTTACTTAATGTACATAGACTGGCTGTCAAGAGTCTAAGAAGAGTATAGAGAGTGTGACAAGAGTTACAGTTTAGAATGTCAGAGTCAGAGTCAGAGTATTAGCGTTGTGTTAGAAATGTAGAATTGGACTAGCCTTAAACTCTACCAAGCAATAGTTTATACTTTAAATATACTTTATCGTTACTAAATTCAGAAACCGGGTTCTTTGTGCTGCTCGTGCTCGTTTCCCTGTTTCCTCCGTATCCTTCCTCTTACATAGAGAAACTCTTGGGACGTGGTCAATAAAGGTTAGAAACAACACGTGGTTTGGTTCCTCTTTTATTTGAATGAAATAAACAAATAATATATTATAAACGTTCCTCGTTACTAATTGCACTTATATAACCGAACGAAGGGATTAGATCGCCGTGGCTTTACACTTGAGTATTTAGATTACTTTCCTGTATGTTGGATGACTGGCCCTACGCAGGGAATGAGATCCTCTCTCTTCAAAGGCACGATCCAGAAGAAGGAAAAACAAACGACTAACCATCGATCAAGGCGCCACGCAATGGTGACATCTATCGTTCGCGTCTCCCGTCTAATTTATTCTATTTCCGTTCTATAGAAACTCCTATAAATGACTAAACAGTCATCCAACAGTAGCAAGCGCCTTAGGTACCAAAGAGTGACACGAACCAGTTTAGCGAATGTCAACAAATATAATTTCATAAGACGCGAGATAGAATATGAAATTATTAACGTCTTTGCATCGCCGAGTAATTCCTAGCTCTGAATTTTCACAGATGAAACTCCTCGTTAGAAACTGAGACCATATTTTCGCGAAAGCAACTTCTGTTATCTATTACGTATTTATTGCACGCTTTCAAGAAGCATTCTCGAATTGTAAATAATGGCTGCACTGTACAGAGCAAATAGCGGCAGCATCTCTGCATTCTAAAGTTGTATAGTGAGCTATGAAGATTGTATCTACATTCGAGTGTATTCGTTTCATTGCGTTTGGCTGTGTTTCTCTTAAAATTTATTTTACCACTATCGCAGAATTTATTTCCAAATTATTGTCGGAATATTTTAAAATTTATTTTCGAATTTATCATTTAATTTCCTATATCTCGTAAACAACGATTAATTAGAACAGAGTCTGGTTAATATCGAAAAGTTCGGATTCTCGAAATTCCTGCGTTAACTCTCTGCAAATTTTATTTCCACAATTCACCGAACTCAGCTTAAACGAGTGTAATAAACTCGGTGAAATGCGAATCCCGCGAATTTTTAAAAAACATCTCTTATTGGCAGAAAAATGCTGTTCCTCGTAGAAATAACACAGTCGTCCCGACCAGCCATTTCTTGTTTCCTATTTGTTTAAGGTTTGTATAATATCGCATGCAAACATGACAGGGGTATGGTCTATGTCTTTATGCATATTGGCTTAGTCGAGAAGAGCTTACCAATCCGTTGCAATCTCTTCTGTTCAAAGAGAAATAATATTATATAAATTGCATTCTTTTGTCTTCATCGAACAGCTTTTCTCTGTTCTTTTCTTCGGTTTTGTTCTTCGCGTTTATCTCGCTGATTTGAGGAAGCTTGGAAGACGATATTCCTTCGCTTGCATTATTTTTTCAAGTTACAAAGGGTGGTTATATTATGAGAATATTATCGCCATTCTTTTTAGATAAACACCCTTGCGAGTAGACACTGTATATTTATGAATATACACGTTTTCGTTTTAATTATATTAATTACAATTATATCGCAGGATGGCGAAGACTGGTTTTGAGACTCCAAAAATTGACAAAACAACGAGAACAGAATAACACAAACTCAAAACTCATGAAACTAATTTAACCGTTTGAGTGCCACGGGTCATTATTGTTTCCCAATCGATATTTGCCAAGCGGCGCGATAGCGCTTGTCATATTCCGTGTCCAAAAATGCCGAGCGGCGCGATAGCGCTTCTCATATTCCGCGTTCACCAACCGAGCGCGCTGATTGTCAGCTTCGCAGCTCAGAGCGCTGGCACTTTTGGACACAAAATAGAAGAAGCGCGATCGCGCCGCTTGGCACTGAAACGGTTAACTTAGGAAAAGAACACCAAGTTAACGAAACGAAAGCACACAAAGACGCACTCTAATTTAACTCTCTTTCCAACACCGAGAGACTCACACTCGTGCTGGTCACGATTGATTTCTAAGGACTCTGTTTTGGTCGTCAAGGGTTTTGCTTTTATGCTTTTCTTAACCTACGCTTCACCTTCCCGTTGGGACCTCGCAACTTAATTTTGCTCCCCAAAATAACTTTTCCATTTGCTTTTAGAAGATATTGATCGGTTTATAATTTGTTTTTGTTGGTAATGACCGATTCGCGATTTCTTTCCGATATGGAAAGGTATCCTACAATATATTAATTATATTAAATTGTACAACTTTCAATTAGACAGAAATTAATTTTATCATTAAAAAATTTTGAAAACACAATTTTATTTTGCATACTTCATGCATCGTATTTCTTGCAATAATGCATAAATTGTGGTGACGTGGCGTTAATATTATTCAACAAGAACTTTTACTCTTATTGTTATTTAAAATTTCTTAATGGTATAAACGTGGGTTAGAGGCTTTCTGTGATGCGTGCTGCGAAAAAGTGCCCCTTCGAAGCCTTCAGCAAGGTTCCCATAGGCTCTGTGACACCAGTCCATTGTGTTATTCAATCTAGCTTCGAGGAACCATTTGGCTTATCAATTTTCTTTCAAGTGAAAACAGATTCTGATGCAGGGTGAGGCCATCAAAAATAAAGATTCCTCTCATAAAATGATCAAAAAGAAAAAATATATCCGATGTTTCTGGGAAATCAGGAGATGAATCATAATTTATATAATTTTTCATTTTTATAGACGTTAACATATATATAAGTATTTCAAGTATTAAATTTTTAAATTTAAATAAGCAATAACTCGTGTATGTCTTACTTATCGTTGACCTGTACTACTAGATTCTTTCACTTCTCACGTTGATATCCACTACTGAGAAATATGTATACAGTATATTTGTTTTAAATATCTATACACGATTATTTCTGCAAGTATCAGAAATGCAAAAAAATATTTCACACAAAAGTTTGGAGATTTAACAACGTGTCATGATGACAATTGTTTTACTTGAGATGACTTTGAAGCGTCCTATGAAGGTCACATTCAGTTCTTTAAATGGAACTCTATATTTTTTATTACACATTTTCGCAAATAGTATTGAGATGTTTTCGAAGCCCTCGCTATATATGTATTTTACATAAATAATGAAATAATGAAATATATAATATACTATATACATGATTCTTTGTACAGGCATTTTCAAAATCATTTTTGTCAAAGGTTAAATTTCCTTGAGAGTTTCATTCATATGTATAATCTTTATTTTGATATTTTCGACTTGTTTTTACACGAGAAACCAGGACCGTATTAATTAATGAGTACCATACCTGGGGGGCTCCACAACTAGAAATCTGAAAATCAACTATAAACAAATACAGCATTGTTTATAATTTTCGAAACTCATATTACATCGTGCAAATGTTCCTTTTAATTACGTTTCTCTGACTAACATATCTTTTTAATGTTTAAATACTGATTTTATTAAAAGTACCAATAAATACATCTT
>NW_016909769.1:399547-427624 GCF_001483705.2 Eufriesea mexicana
TGGTTTCCAAAGGGAAATCGGTTTTCCCATTGGTGGTTGACAGGACCGAGGGTGGGCCCTCGGTCCGCGAATCAGATGCCCCCAAAGAAGGGAGGACCGTCTTCCGCGACCAGGTCTGCCGGTGGAGGAAGCCTCTCCCTCAAAGGGGGTTGCTGGTGGGCCACCCGCACATTCGTGATCCTTCCTGAAGGACCCGTTACTTTATGGCTCCGAAAGTCGCGACATCGCACATGGCCTGGTCCCTTTCTTTGCAGGCCTATTGTCAGCTAAATCCTAAGTGCTGTTGCCTGCTTTCTAACATTAATGGCTAAAGAAAGCCTCGTGTCCGGTGACCCGAGGGAAATAAAGAATGGTTCGAAAATGCATTGAAAATGAAGATAGAAAGGACACGGAACTTGAACTAAAACAGCAATTTGAATCTGGCTGCCAGAAGACCCTAACGGTCTTCTGGGTCTATTTAAACAAAGGGCTGAATGAAATACCGGCACGACATTCCAAGATTTAACACTATGTTTGTATATTCTAGGTCAGTACGGATATCCTGTGTAAACGCGTGCTAGGGTATCTTCCTACCGATCCAGACTTCACGTCCACGACCGATTATCGATTGTTTTACCAGCACAACCATGAGCTTTTACCTATTCTCTCTCTCTCCATTGATGGGTCTGTTGTGCAACTTACTTGAACTGTAAGAACCAACTCCCATAGGAGAGTGTATATACTTACCGTTTACATTGCATCATCCTCAAACGTCTGGAAAACTCCTAGTCCTGTATTGGCATAATTGGAGTACTTGAACAGTTCAATCGATATTCGTCTCTTGTACCCCGTGCTCTGTTTTTACGTTTTATGATCACCATAAAGACGTTTCTTCTTTCTGATAACTTCGTTTGATAATAATTTCGTATAAGTTATCTGCGAGTATTTGACTTATGCGAGAGTCACTCGTGAGACCCTGTACGATGGGACGTAAACGTGTCTATAAAGTTCACACGAAACTGTTGCGAGAGCGAAACTATCCCGAGTCCAAAGGGGTACCATAAATCAGCCATAATTCGAATGCTTCTTCGAGATACGACGTACCAGTGTCGTCAATTATACCTTAAGACGATGTAATACTTTATTAATGGAACTGTAGCAGGCGAATACAGCACTAGCTAAACACTTTATGATTCGACTGAACGATCATAATGCTGCAGTGCATCTCCTAGCGTGCAGGGAATAAACCACGTAGAAGTTGCTCCCACTACTTTCTCTTTTGTTTTATACACTCGTGGCACTTGGAACTTAGGTCACAAGAGAGCGAACAACTGTTTTCCAACTGTGATGACAACAGACTGACGATTGACAGCTGAAGATCTCTTGTAACATGTTTCTCCTGTTATTTACTTTTAATTAGGACAGAGTATACATTAATTTATTCCATGTCACATGGACGTTCCATTGATGGTATAGTGATCTTCAAAAAATAGCAGGGCCATAGTATCGATCAGCTTGTGGAAATTTATTTGTTCAAGTACCTAGTCGATCGAATTACCAGAACCCTGACTAGATGAGGTTCATAAGCTCAGTGTCAGGGTTGTATACATATGTTTTATCGTTAGATCAGTTCCTGTTATGAGAGGTACACTGTTATACACGACCTTGAGTGTCACTGCATTCATCGATGTGGATCCTTAGTATTTTATTTTAGGACAAAGCTGTTTAACCTAAGCTTCGAGCCTTAGAGAGCCTCTCTATTCTGCTCGATGTTATGCTACACGTATATGCTTCACCAGCACAAACCTCTTACCTATAGTCGTTTGTTTTAAGAGCGAGGTAGAAAGAGAGTGAAAGTCATGTTACAGGTATAGGCAAGTGGAGTTTGCTCGTCGTCGTACGGGACTCAGGTATGTACACAATTTCGTATAGAAGGTCTGAATGATTCAAGCACCATGTAGGCCTAAGCACTACGCGGAGATGAGAAGTTAGCAAGTTACCTATGCACAGAGGCAAGAGTAGTTCAATCATTCCACCTAATTCCCTCCAGGAATCCCTACTTTCAGGTTCTTAGCGATCACACTACTTAGTTGCCTGATCTTCCTATCTGTTAGGGTTAGCAAAACTGTTTGACGACATCAGAGATATATCACCTTGTTCACTTTTGTGTATTTCATATTAGACAGAAAGATGAGAAATAGGGATATTTTCATTGTCAAAATTTGAAGTCGTATCTCAGGATAAGGAAATTATTTTATTAGATGTTTGAGGACAGACTAGAGTCAAGAAATATATGGTTTCTTGTTTGGGATCTTAACCTCTTGCACTATGATTTAAGATTAAACAGCGTGATCCCAAAACGTCAACACAAACTGCCAAGCCTTTGAGCCATTCCACGGCTCGGCAAATCTGTCTTAAGTTGTACCAATCCCGCACGACTTACGTGGGGCACATTAACAAACCATGGACGTGACACGTGGTGTTTACATTTGGCCCGGCCAACTTACCACGTGCCAGGCCCGTGATAATCCGTTTTGGCCCGACCGATGTACCACGGGCCAGGCTCGTGATAATCAGTTTTGGCTCGAAAATCTGACTACGAGGCTCACACGTGGTTGTAGGCTAAGGGATTAATGATTATGAAGCATTTGAGAAAATAAAGGACTTTAATATAATATTCAAAGGACTTTGAGAAAAATAAGGACTATTTGACTTGAAGATGATATACAAATAAAGGAACTTTCGTAACTACTACTTTCACACACTACTGTCAACAATTGGCAAACAAAAGTTGCCAATCCATCCTTTCCTCAGTCACTCATTCGTTCGCTGTCCACATGAATAATAACTATCACACAGTGATAATTGTGTCATCTTGGATCACCTTGATGCCGATTGGGATACAAACACAGCTCGGACATCACAAATAAAATATAAACTTTGCGTTATTTGCAAACAATAATGTTTTACTTGAGTGACAGATCATATATCTATTCTTTTCTCCAATTTACGTATATATTGGAGAAACTTGGAGAAGATTCTAATTGTTCATAAGATTCTGGAGTAAGTATCCTTGGATAATCCTTTTACTAAAAAATATTATTGCTTTCCTCAGACTGTGACCAAATTCTGTAGGAATAAAATCCTATTCCTTAAGTGCTGCAACATTGAGACATTTCCTACCCTAATTTCTAATAAAATTAGTCTCGCGACATCCAGCAGTCTCGATAAACATTCGGGAAAGTTCAGAATATTATAATATATCTGACAAATGTTTCTTCGCCCAAGTTTCCATAACCAACTTTTAGAGAAATGACTCGGATGCTCTATCTGCTACCTCGACCCTCCTTCAAACTAATTAACAAAACGAATATTGACATTCATTCAGATCCCTGTCTATTATTTAATGTCAGAGCTTGATCCTGGTATTATGAAGATTAAAATGTCTGCTTCTCAGAGAACGCAAAATAACAGCCAATGTCGTCTTCTATTGTTCTACCCAATATGTTTCTTTCAAATTTTATTTCGTGATATGCTTGCTTATAATTTGATCACCTCATCCAGCAATGCTAATTCGTGTTAGTAAAATCACCACTGTTACGCAATTGCCACTCAGATTCTATTTACTCTGCCTGACTTCTCTTTCCATAGCTTCCAAATCCTTATTTTAAGTCGTTGACAACTGCTAACGCAGTAAGATGAGTTACGTCATTACAATTTTTGTTCTACGTCAACCACTTCGCCTACAACATCGTGCGAGACACGTGGTAAATATATCGGGCCAAACGCGAGTATCACGGATGGGAGCCGTGGTTTGCAAATGGGGCCCAACGTAAACGACACGGGTCAGGCACGTGATTCATTTTCGCCGATGTCGTCTTTCTTCTCGGCTAAGTGTGATTGGAAAGAGAGAATAGGTATGAAAGAGGATAGAATGGATGGTTTTAAATAGGGATGCAAGGGCGTGAGTGGACACAGACAGACAGTCAGTGACAGAGAGAGAGGGTGTGGAGTCGGTCGCGGTACGTGTAGTATAGGAGAGCACAGAGAGAGAGAGTTGTGAAAAAAGGTGTATTAGTGTTGCGAAGAATAAACGTGTTGTTAGGATTAAAGAGGAGAGGTGTGTAGTAGAGAAAAAAGGTGTATTAGTGTTGCGAAGAATAAACGTGTTGTTAGGATTAATAAATAGTTTTAGTATTATTCGTGTGTTGTTGTCCCCTCCCATCTCTACAATAATATAAATATGACATAATACAAACTGTTGAATTTTTAATATATTATTTAAACAAATTAATTTTTCATAAATTCCAAATGTAAAATGCTATATTTTTCAAGAAAAAATTGGATTCTAATCCATTTCGTTCTCACGATATTCCAGAAATATTCTTTTAGCTCCCATTTTTGGAGGCTGATTCACGTAACCTAACCTAACCTAACCTAACCTAACCCAAACAATTGTCGATTAAAAAATACGTGTGAAATATTTTTTTGAGAACTATCTTTCATATAAGTTTCATCAAAATTGGTATATCCGAGTAGAATATGTTTTCTTGTAAGTATGAAAATATTATCGCTCGTGCACTTGTTATTTTAGATCAATATTCTAATACCAATTATTATAAAACTAGAAACACCATTGCTTGCGAATTTTCTGCATTTTTGTCGAGTTTGGGTCAGGTTTGGTTAGCTGTTACCTTAAAGAAAGTTTGCAAAGTTCTTGCGTTAAAGGAAGGAACTGAAAGTGTTCTTTCTTCGAGTCTGTTCCACCCCAACAACGTTAACCGTCTGAAGGCAGAAAGTATTAGTAAATCCGTTTCATCCCGTTTTTGAACCATCCCCCTATTTTTACAGGGTTTGTGGTTTCTGCGCTTACAAATTACCTTAGCATAAGACCATTGCTCATGTTGGAGATTCCTTTGCTCACGTCTGTCATATTAGGTCTGCTGGTCTCTTTCAGAACTCTCTTTATCTTTTATGGCAGCACCGGATGGAGGGCAACAAAGCCGCGTAGGGGGTGGCGCCAGCACGTACACAGCGTTGTCCTATAGGATCATTTCTTTGTCAAAGGTCAGGTATGCTGTGCGTTCATATGCCGGTCAATGAGAGTTATGAAGTCTGCTTGTTGAAATTCTCTCTTGTTGTTTACGTACATTCCACGACAAAATAGTACGATATCTTTGGAATTTTTAATATTTCTTAAAAGCATTCGTTTTTCGATGATATCGAATGACAGGACAATTGTGACAGTTTACATAAAAATAGTAAGTACTTTGAAAAACGATTATATTATTTAATGCACATTCATTTTCTTTCTTTTTCTTTTTCCTTCTTTTAATTTTTGTACGTAAAATTTTATAAATTTCTGTTAGTATTTTTAACATAGATTAGTTATTAGATGTCTTTCACATCCACAGAGAAATAAAATATTTGATATCTCTATATATACATATAATCAAAAATCTTTTTATACCTTTTTTCCTAATTCCACTTATTGTTGAAATTTTATTTAAATCCCACGAGTATGATTATTGATTCTTGTATCGATTATTGTTCAAATCATTAACGTTGCCCTTGTTATTATTATGTCGTTATTACATTGTAGAAAGTACATTGTTAATTATGATGCAGAATATATATATATATTTTTTAATATATAAAATATATCTTTTTATTGCTATTAATTTTAGCATAGATTTAGATTATATATAATTAATATCACATATTTTTTTTCGAGGAATTTTATACTGATATCATTACAGCAAGTATTGCTTATCCAGACTGTACATTCTTTCTCCATTTGTATGTTGTTTTCCTTGGAGTGAATATTTTACTAAAAAGTTTAGATCTTTTTGGCCAATAATTTAGCTGCAACCGGAAATTTCTGTTAAATAGGGCGTCCTCTTTTCACTCTGACCAATTAGACCTGCATTTAATTTGCGCAGTACAAACATTCTTCTTCCTCATCTCTGATAGTGTAATTAAAATACAAATACAAATATTCTTCGTTTACCCAACATAAATATTATCATTTCGACAAGTTGCACATCTTCCTTACTGCATATATCTCACATTCGAAACTTAGTTACTCATAGCAAACATTTACTCCAATTTTCTACCTCTGCGAGATATTAATGAGGTATTTAATTTTCTTTTAATACGTTGATTCCCGTGGTGGTCATCAGTGACCCGCGCTTATCTCCTCAGTGGAGCTATGGTGAACATCAGTGTCCGACCATACTAATTTTTTAAATTTATATTTGTTTTATTCTAACCAATCTTTGAATATTTGAACAACGTAAATAGATAGAGAACTTTGAATAGAAGAAAATAATAATTTGCACCATTTTTTTTCTTCTTCGTTGCCATTGTTGCGTCGCGATTGAATCCTTTGATGTATTCGGACGAGTTGTAAATCCGTTTCGCGACTTCGCTGTATTGCTCGTCAAATTAATCTTGGACAACTGTTTCAATTAGCACGAGCAAAAGAAAGATCTCGGCTGGAGTCGAACGCTAAACTCTGGTACTATAGGCTCGAGCCGTTCTCTATGAGGTTTCGTTTAGAAGCGTGTCTTCGACGATTCGAAGCTAACTGCTCTCTTCGATGATTCGAAAGGAAGCGAGCTCCTCGATCTTCCTAAGATCGGTCTTAGGAAAAATCGGGAGCTCGCCAAATATAATTGGCTGATTTGACCAATGGCGTTCCCTTGGTCCGCGAATCGGTCACCTTGGAGGAAGGGAAGGTCCCCCCAAAAGGTAGACGGTAGTGGAGGAAACCCTCTCCTCCAAGGTGAGGTACGCGGGGTCCACCCACGCGCTGGTGACCCCATCGGCCATTTATGGCCCCTAGCTAGGGCCCGAGGCTTCCAACGTGTGCGGACCACGTGGAGCCCTCAGACCTATTGTCAGCCAAGTCTTAAGAGCCGTCGCCTAATTTCGTTAAATTAGGGATTTCCAGGATTCTCGTGTTCCGCGACACGAGAAGTCAGAATAAAGGTGAAAGCATTCAAACATGCTGAAGGCATGGAGAGGAAAATTCCGATGCCGAATTGTTGGGCCCTAAGTCCTGCCTTAACGGGTCTTCCTTGTTCCGCGACGGAACAGCCATATTATTGGATTATTCGTTAATATATCTTAACAATAATGTAACGTTTATCGTGGTCCCTTGAACGTATAATATAAAATATGCGTGGCAGTTAAAGCGTTAAAACAATTTATGTAGTTTTATATAATTAAAGATAAAGTAGATTTTTATATCGCAGTTAGCTTATTTCACGAAATTTACATCCTCGTATTTAACTATTATTTTCTATAATAAACATTTCTGTTTTCCTTTTTCAAAAAGCTTCGTGTATTCACTTTAAGAAAGAAAAGTAGGAATCTCTTTTATCTCTATTTTAATATCAAACTGATTAATCCTTATACGATAAATTATTGATAAAACAGTTTCCAATTTCCATTGCAGAAATACCTCCGGAATATTAATTGGTATTTGTTCCCAGATTAAATTTTAAAATTTATTAAAGTCTCGTATCGTCTTACAGGAACATTTTCGAGATTTTCCAATTTTACTTTTGTACAATATGACACACTAACACATATTTACTGAAAATATATGTTTAACGTCATTGTTGCAGTAATAGCAATGTCACCAGCTGTCACGTTCCAGATATAAATTAATGTCTTTTTTGGCAATCATTTTTCTTTTCACGTTTATAGTGCAGGAGACTATAGCGATAGGAACCTTGATTCATACTGTAGTACAAAATCCATTTTCATTAAATACTCGTACATGGTCCAAGAATAGTTTATTTTTGATCCTGGAAAAAAGAAAAATATAAAATGCAAGATGCTGACTCTCATCATTCACTGTCAAATAATTGATACGAATGCTTTCATTACTCACGGCGTATATCAGTGCTGCCAACTACTGGCGAACACCAGAAAGTACCATGTGCCAAGTTTTTAGCCAATTACTTTTGAATTTGTTTTTACTGCCAAGCTCAGTTCCACATTATTCAAGGAGATTCGCTCTCAAAGCTGCGATGCATCATTTAATAATTTGTCTCTCCAAGTGCGCGTCTAGAATCATTTCTCAACGGTACGTTATTTTAACTTATATTCCCCAAACGCCATTTATAGGTTATGGCGTGTCCACATGGCTTTGAATTCAAGTTTAGAGACACGTAAAATAGATTAAGCCAGCATCTCGGAAAATATAAAATCTATTTTATTTAATATTTTTTTATCGGATGATATGGTATTATATCTTATAATTAATTTATAACTAATTTATTTCATGAAAAATGTTTAGAAATACAATAATTGAAAGAAATTATTTTTATATAAACAGATGTTATGTGTGCAGGGTTTTATGCATATATATGAACTATTTTTTAAAATTCAATATAAAAGGGATAATATACACTTATATATATACTTCGACCAAGTTTAGGATATACATATACACTAATGAGCAAATTTGAACATATAACAAAAATTGTTAAAAAATGTATCAAGTTATGGTAAGATGATTAAAATCAACATTGGGAATTGCTCGTTTGGAAACTGCAATCAGTTATCCAAATTATTAAAATGTATTTGTCTTTGGCTGCAATAATAAAAATTCGAAAAATACAATTTCATATTTTTACAAGAAAGAAACATTGTAGAATTAAACAGCAATAAAAGTTGATACATACATGGTTTTTTTTAACTACTTTGACTTAAGTTTAAGAGATGAAACCATACTTGAAAAATCGGTAGCCAAAATGTTAATTCGGAAACGAGTGAAAATTTATCGTAAACCAAAATATTTTCTTTTGACATAATGATAATCGATCAACTTTTATCAAAAGCTTCGTTTTCTATCTCTATTTCCAGGTTTACATTTTGAGAAACAATTTTTGGACTCGGATTTTATCCTTTAAACCTAAGTTACAATAGCTAAAACAAATATATTGTAGGATATTTTTTGACTTCCCCAGGTACAGAGGCCCCGTTAGCGTCTGGCGGCCAGACGAGTCTGGGGAAGTTGGGGCCAGGCCATGTGAGGTAGTCTCGCTCAACCCCGGTTTTCCCCATTGTAAACGGGGGGTGACGCGTCCGTGGGCACCTCTCGGGAAGGGCCCCCGCGTGGGCGACCCTTCGGAGAGCCTAACCTGAAGGAGGAATCCCTTCCACCCCAGAGCGTTTCGTGGAGGGAGCTTTCTCCTCCTTCGGGGGAGGCTCTTGCCTTCCAGACGGGCTTAAAAGGGCCCGCGCTGGAAGATAGAGGAGAGTTTTGAGATAGTCATTAGAGAGTTGAGGTAGTCCTTGAGAGAGTTGAGACCGAGAGTTGTGATTGCGAGAGTTACGCGTTATTGAGAGTCGAATCGAAAATACAGACTGCAGTGCATCTGAGTATTCCGAGGTACTCTCCAGCGAGTAGAGACTGTGTGACTCTACAATATTGTGGGGGTCACCTCCACGGAGTTGCGATGATGGCTGTTGGTTCTTACGGTGCTGCCGATTGGTTGGTATCCTCTTGCTAGTCGTTCTATGATAGGTAGCAAGTAGAAGGGTACAAGGAAGGGATACGTTTCGTCTTGGGCCTGCTAGTGGACTCGTCAGTAAGGCTTTCTAGTAGGCTCTGCCTTAAATGGGGAATACTTATGTAGAATGGGAATTTATATTTATGGGAGTTATGGGGATTCACCGAAGACTTGCGAGAAACCTCGATCCTCCATTTTCCATCTATCTAGGCAAAGAAAATTCCATCTGAGGGTGTGAATGTTGGTCTCTATAGGTTGGTTAGAAAAATTGGATTAATCGGCTGACGTTGAACCTAGCATCTACCATCTGTGGTGTGAATGTTGGTCTCTATAGGTTGGTTAGAAAAATTGGATTAATCGGCTGACGTTGAACCTCGAACGAAACAAACCTTTATTGATGACTCACCTTCGGTACAACGAAGTATTAATAAAAATGAGAGAAAAGTGAGTCGGTTACATAAAAGATGGCGTGACGTATATGTGGAATTACGAGTACGGCCCTGGACGAATGTTAAGAGTGTAGCGACTGTCATTCTCACCTTCGCTACTAGATGGATTCCAACCTGAAGGAGATTTGAGGACCTTCTCGCAAGATCTCGAAAAACCTCCACTTCTTATCTATATAAGTTCCAGACCTTCCAATAGTATTCCGGTCTAAGGCAGGACCTGTTAGTCTTACTGATAAGTACCACCACCATAATAAGATACCTGCGATCAGCCGAATTCAAGGACTTGTGAGGGGGGACCCCTACAAGAGTGTTTTGGATACAGGACGAAAGCGACTGCGTGCTAGGAATAGCTATCTATATGATAGAGTCCAGTGTGAAAAACGAACGAAAGTTTAGAAACGCGTGCTGAACTACTGTTTGAAGTACCTGGCTCACCGAGGTGACGTGGGAAATGAGTGATCGAGAAAGAGAGTCTGTATATAAAATAAGAGAGACTATGTTAGGTTTAAATAAGGGTGCATGGGCGTGAACGAGTTAGTTTAAAGCCAGTTTAAAATCATTGTTTAAAAGTGTTCCATCACGGAACAAATACCGGTGCGAAAGATCCTGTTGCGGTCTTTCAGCGCTCAAATCCTAAGTGTCCAAATGACAAGAACATCGGAATTTTCTAAAGTGCCGTGTCGTCGTTGCACATCGCTGGAAAACTTCCCGTGCATTGCTTCGACTGGTCCCAGGACTGCAAAGCAACGCGACCTCCCTTCAATAAGGTTAGGCGACGGCAATTGGGATTCGACCAACAAGGGGCCAGCAGGAGGTCAGCATAAGTCCAATATTTTCCAAATGCTGTCATTTCCAACACGGTCATCCACGTGTGGGTGATCTTCATGCACGTCATCCTAAGTAAAAGGCTTCCTCCACCACTTTGAGGGACGTTTTCCTTTTTCTAAGGTGACCAATTCGCAAACCGAGGAAATGCCTTTAGTCCCATTTAAACACGTTGAGTGCGGCGCCTATTTTGCTATACTTTCCGCTCAGGAGGCAGCTAGCGAGCACTCGATGCCGAGCGCTCAAGTATACCGAAGGGTATGAGCAGAAGATTACTTTGTTTCACTTTGTCGTTTGGACTGTGAGAATGTACAGCCAATGCACAAATATACAAATTATAAACAGAAGATAATGGGGTGGGGAATGCCAGAAAGGCAAAAAGGCGATCACCAAGAAACGATCAGTCGAAAAAAGCTACGGAAGTGTAAAGATTTACTTTAGCAGAGGGAATTAAATTTTTACAATATATTAATTGTCATTGATAATTTAACCCTCGACAATGCCAGTCTTACGCACCGATGATGATCAAACGAAAAATTCGCTGTCAGTCCCTAGATTCCACACCGTTCAAACGAAAAGTCTACTGTCAGTCCCTAGGGACTGACACCGCCTGAACGGAAAGTTCACTGTTAGTCCCTAGGGACCTCGCAGGGGCTACGGTCGACCTTGGTCGGCCGTGTATGGGATTGGCGACCCCACGGTGCCTAGCTGACGTGCACCTACGTCGAGATGGGCTAGCAGCCTCAGAACGGTAGTGGTTCGCCACGAACGGGACGACCGGTACGCCCGTGATCACCGGTACCAGCGGAGACCGATTTAGCCCTGGGCCGGCTGTCTTATGGCAGTCCGCCCGTCGGTCGCTGGGTTGGCCTCGTGGTGGCAGTGGTTGGAGCCTACATCGCAGGCAAGGGCTCTCGAAGCCCGGCGTGAGAGTTGCGCATCGTACAGCTCGGGTGCTGTCCTCCTGAGGCAGTAGGGATTTAGAAAGGTCCCGTCCCAACACCAAGGGAGTCGACTGGGGCTAGCATCCCAGTTAGACAAATTGGCAGGACCGATTGTGTTCTTGGCACTTTCGGTTCGCGCTGGTTGGGCGTATCCCAACCCCTCCATAGGGGGGTGTGTGGGTGTTTTATCCCCATCGCCCCTGCGGAGGTCGGATAACTGGATAAGCGACAGCTTCTAACAGTTTACTATCAAAACTCATGTCAGTCCCCAGGGACTGACGTAGCACTCAACGTGTTAACCAATCAGGGTACAACTAGCCCTTCAGCGAACTCTAGATTTGCTTCAGTTCGATCACTCGGAAAATCGAGGAGTCTGTCGTTCTTACGTCTTTCAGCTCTCACGTTGTCTGACTATCCAACGTTCGACTATCCTTAAATTTCTCGTGAAGCGTTGATGCTGTCGGTGTTCGACTCGGTTCCAGTCTAGCGTTCGACGTACCTTAACCATTCTTCTTGCTCGTGATCATTGAACTAGTTGCTCAATATTAATTTGACAGGCAACATTGACAAAGTGTAGCGTGGCGGATTTACGACCCGCCAGAATTCAGCGAAGAATTTAAATGTGACGCGACAATAGTCAATATTGAAAGTCAGTTTGAAGTCAGCAGTTTTGATACGAGATTTGACTAATTAAAAATTTGATTACTATATATATAAAAGTTAAATGTTATTTTTTAAAAACATATGTTGGTTTTTAGTTACGTAATGAAATATATGTAAATGTTGATTCCTCTGCCCCATAGACTTTTCCATTTCGCATTATCGAATATGGTATACCTATTTTTACGGTTGTAACACGTGAAATTTATAGCTTACATCAGGCCTGAGCAATTTTTGCAACCGTTTATAAAAGCAAGTCTAATAAAAAAGTTTTACTACTAAGTTCGAAACATAAAAATATAATAATTGAAAAAAATAAAGAACTTATTCCAGAAACTAACATTTTATAATAGTACCAAGTACGACGTGGATATACTTGATCAAATGGCCCGAAAATATAGCGTTAAAGCAGGCTCTCGCAGATGGCCTGTAGAAGTCTTCTATAATATTTTAGATTTAGCAGCTATCGATGCTTGGATTCCGTATACAGAGCACAATCAAGTAAATATTTCAAGAAAAAATTTTATTTTCTAATTGGCTGAAGAACTAAAAAGTAAATATAAAGAAGATGTCGAGAACACTTCCATTTCATTGACAAAATTTCATACCACTAACGCACGGAGGCATTGTCAAGTTCAAGAATCATGTAATAGAAATAGATGTAAGAGCCTTTGTGCTAAATGTAATAGAAATGTTTACGGAAAATGTATTTCGAAAGCAGAGTTTATATGTGAAAAATGTTTTCAATGAATTTTTTAATAATAAATCTTTCATTTAAATTGATTTGGAACTATTTTCATTGCGAAAAACTTCAATTTTCTTGTATGAGTCAAATTGACTCACTTCAGTAAAAATAGGTATATAACACTAGATTGCCGGAGCGAGTCAATTTGACTCATTTACGATTTTATTACTATATATATATATATAGAAAAATTTAAATAATTTTTTTAAAAATATATGTCGATTTTTCATAGAATTATAAAATGTGTACTAATACTAATTCCTTCTCCTCCCCACTCCTTAGTTCCAAAAATTCATATATGCTATACCTATTTTGAAGGATGTGAGTCAAATGGACTCATTAAATATTTTTAAAATTGGTCGTTTTACATACATGTAACTTATTTCTTATGCACAAAAATTTTTTGTAAACAATCTGATGCGAGAGTTTGTCAATTTATTAGTTTATGGTCCCTTAGTCTACCGAGGTCCAAAGATACCACGCGTGCGGACTTACGTTGAGACAGGCCCCTTGTTAGCCGTATCCCAAGTACCGTCGCCCAACCCTGTCGAAAATCCCCGGAAAATGTTTGTTAAAAACAGAATATATACGTATAAATTGTTTTGAATAAAGTTTCTTTAAAATAAAATTTTAGTTTTATTTTAAAACTTCAATTTTTATGTTTGAGTCAAATTGACTCATTTCAGGCAAAATGGGTACACACCCAACCTCCGGCACTCTAGTGATAATCAACATCCGTAATACTAGTGTTAAGTGAGAAGTCTTTAAAGTCGGTTGTAGGAAAATTGTTAGAGCGTTGCACAGTTACTATTTCATTACATTAATTCGCTATTTTATTAACCCATTTACTGCCAAATTTCATTTTTTGAAATTCTTGGCCGGATAAGTTATATATATGCACAAAAGGTTGCGTAACAGTATAATTATATTCAAATTATGTTTCGTTTTGAAAATATTTGATATTTTTGAAAAAGTCCCAAAATGGGTATCGTTATAAAATGATCGATAAAATCGTTTCAATAAAAAACAAAAGACTGAGTAAGTAACAAATCGTTACTATAACCTCTAAATTACATATTTATGTACGATATTTCATTATAATATAAAAACCAAACGAAAAATATAATGCTTCAAATATGACAATTCTGTTCCGTTCAACTTACACGCGAATTTCAAATTTGTTCGCTTGTTGTATAGAAACGAAGCACAGAACACACACTTTTTGCTACACACAATATTGACTGATATATATAGAATAAAACTAAACTGTCAGGCGTACCAAATATATTTTTGGCGCCGAGTGGTGTACGTAAAATTCCAAAATCCCAAAATGGGGATCGTGGCAACTAATGGGTTAATAAAGCTTATTTTTGTTCTGTTAAGTGTGGCAATATTATTCCAGTCGATCGAGCATTACAATTCGAATAGCTGAGAGTGAAGAGATGGGTAATTTTAGGTATGGCAGTTGGTTTTGGGGAAAAATGGTAATGCACCGGAATGGAGGATAGTCGCCGCCATTTCCTTTGATTCTCGTATATCGGAGAGGAAATGGAATAAGAAGCTACTCCGGCGGTCACAATAAATCCCAAACCGCAGCAGCATTCCCGTCGACGATTTATTTCATGGCAATTTACTTTATCCCGTGTGTTCGTCCGACCATGTGCCGTCACGGCCACCGCCGCAAAATTAGAGCCTTTCGCTTGACGCTTCACTCGATTACAGAACCACCGATATTTTTTCCTCTCTTTTAAACGCTCCCCAACGTGGTCACGTGCATTCGGTACGTCCGGTTCCATCCCGTCGTGTATCAGAATAATTCTCTTCGACCCTTTCTTCCGTCTCCGCGGCTTTTTGCCGCGCGAAATTTGAAATTTATGAGAAAACTAATTAACCCGCGCGAATGTGAAATTATTTCGCCGCGTCTACGGGGTGAGTCATTTAAACGTACCATTTTGTGGTTACTCACAGCTGTTTTCGATGAAAGTTGAATTTATACGTGTACCGTGTGTGTTCATTATGAATTATTTGCTTACGTGTTTGCTTATTTCTTGTAGTGGGAAAAGATTTTGGACATTACGTTAAAATCGATTAAATTATTCTATGTCTGGATGATTATCAATTTCTGACCTAAAGTGATTTAGAAAACATTGCTATGAGTTTTAACATAAATAATATTTTGCAAGGAAATTTTGAGGAATGCGGCTAATTATCATAAATTCTGTTATAATACTTTTGTTGAGAACCCAATTATAGTGTTTCTGAATTTATTTTAAAATGCTTGAAATTTTCAATAACGTATATATACGTCATCCGACGCCAATGTGTTAATACATTTTTAGCCAATTTTCAGGGTCTTTTTAATTGCATGGTCAAATGTTATACGTGTATCACTGATAAAGAAGCACGAGGTGCTTTTATTTCATGTTTTTATAATGGAACGAAGTAGTAGAAAATTTATTATTCGATTGTATAGTTGTTTTTATACCAAACAATTTTAGTGTGAAATATTTTCTTGTACGAAGAACAGTCTGCAAGTAAATTGGTGTGGTACAGTCAAATGACACACCTTGTATATGCAGGGTGTTTGCGAGAATAGTAGCCAGAATTTTTCTCGAAGATGATAAGTATATTAAAAAAATGATTGAGGAAACAATTTTATTATTTTTTATGGCCAACATAGTTATAAACAATCATTTTCAGCGATGTAAGGTGACCTTTAATTTTTTATAGAGTACTACATACTTTTTTATGATTTGAAAGCGTGCATAAATTGAGCCGTTCACTGCACAAATCGATTAACTCCACTTTTTGAAAAATCTTAAATTTAAGTGTCAAAGCACTTGGTATAGTCATAACTTTTTATATTTATAATAACTTTCCTTGATAATTAAGATTAACACCGTTAAACGACAACAATTTTTTGGCTACTGAATAATAAATAATTTATTTCAGAGGTCACTTTGATTAACTCCGTACTCTAATGTAAATCGTTGCAATAATGCAACTCAAATGCACTAGCCAGCCATGAATGATAACGGTGAATTCTTTAGTGTCGTCTTATCAGAATTTAAGTAAAATTTAGTAAAATTTAAATTTATTACTTTTTTCACTTGCCAAATCGATTAACTCTTCCAGTAACATAAAAATGGTAACATTACTAACGATTACCTTTTGGCTATTTTTTCTTATAAATTTTATATACCGTTAGATGAAAATTACATTTGTATTTATGCATTCTACGATATTTATTTCGATTTAAATTATAAAGGGAATTTTAAAAAATAATATACATTATTTCATTGCATTTCTCCACTTTTTGTTTTATGGAGTTAATTTGTGCAGTGAACGGCTCAATTATGTATTCAATTATGTTCTATATTATGACCTTCGAGGTTGATCAAGGCAAAAAATAAAAGGAATATTTGAAATATTTTGCACCTGTATTTTGAACTGATATTTTATTTACCTGTATTTTGAACTGATAAGACTATATTACGTATTGGATATGACTTTCTTGTGCTTCGAAACACTTTTCAGGGCATCTAGAATTTTTGAATTCTTAATTTTTGTCTTTTTTAATTTAGTATGCAAATATCACGAAAAATAGGTATGATGCAGAGAAATATTTTAGTTAAATACCATAAGATTGGAAGAAGGTAATACTTACTCACTTTGACACCTTGTGATGGTCTTGAAAAACTTCGTGAATATCATGCTTAAATTTTTAAATAGGAATTTATATTGTTTATTAGATATTTGACTTCGAAATATTCATAAAACGCTATTTATTTACTTAGTTCCATAAATCGTTATCAAAATATCAATTTTCAAAGATGACATGTTATTTGCATTAGGGTTATCAAAAATAAATTGCAGATAAATTGCGCTGTCAATCTTTGTATTTATGGTTGTTGCAAAAAGAGGGAGGAAAAAGGTAGGAAATATTAGTACATTAAATTTGGAAATTTACGTCTCAATAGTGATTTATGTAAAAAAAAAACAAAACTATTGTTTCGAAAACAGTTCACTGATATTATACAAATTTGCAAAAAAAAATATAGGTTTTTATTTAAAAATTTATGCAATCTTCAAACATAGACCTTTTTAAGGTTATCGTAGGATCAATTAAATATATAATATCTGTCTGAGATATTTTTCTGAATCACTTATATTTTTCCACATAATTATACTCTTTTAAATAAAACGGACACCCTGTATACGACTGTGTATACACGTGTTTGTCATTAATATACGCCCGCGTGAAGAAAGTATTTGGTTTGGCAGATTTTTTATGTTTTCTTTTGAAAATGAGAGTTAAAAGAATTTTAGGATTTCTGTGTGGATATTTCAGAATTTTTTGAATTTTACATATATTTTGGGATTTGTGCATACCTGGTGTATCAAGTTGTATAACCAGATAAAATGAATATTTCGAAATATAATTTAGACATAAAATTTTATTTAAAAAAAAAGAAGAATTAGTAAATAAAATAAACGTGACCTTGAAATCTCTTGTATTTCCATACACAAGTATTTATATTAATACATAATATCACCTTCCATTACAAGCAAGTTTCAAATATAACATTTTTTATATTATTACAAATAATTGAAAATTCAAAATAGACATAGTTTTTGTCGTATACAACAGCTGACGTTATACATGTTTCAGGGGAGTACTCTAACTAAAAAATTCTGGTTTTAATGAAAGTATGTCCGTATTACGTGGCTGAAATCATTATTCGGAGTTACAGTCGGATCTCTCTTTTTCTTCAATGTAATTGTATAATAATGCGAAACAAAGACAAAATTTTGAAATAAAATGTTAAAATGCCCGTAATTTTTAAAGCTCTATTGCCCTATAGTAGAAATTTGTCCCTGTGAGATCCCGTTTAAGAAAGAATTTGTTCTTACCCACTCAAAATCATTTTTACTTCCCCAAAAATGACTTCGTATTTTGTATGTAACTCGTTGTACCTTATATACACACAAACTTTTATTGAAATCAGAATTTTTGGTTTCGAAATTTTTTTAAATATAGCGTTTGAACACTTTCGTCGGCTACTGTATATATAGGGTGTTCCAAATAAAATGTTGCTAATCGAGTTCTTTTAAAATTAAGGAAAATATAATTTTTATTGTATAATAATTGTTCGGGATGGAAGGTAATTTTTTGTCGTGAAACAAATTTTGTTTTTTAAACGATTGTTAAACAAAAAAGGAAGGGGGGGGGGCTTAAATTTTTTAATTAAAGTATAATATTGTTTTTATAATTCAGGTAAAGCTCATCAAACTGAATTATATTTATTTTAATCATTCCTTATGATTACCCATAATTACACAGTTTTGTATACAGGGTGTCTCATTTCAACCGTAACAATTATTTCCAGAAGTATTGTTCGTTTACGAAAATTTTCAAAAATTCTTTCAAATATGTGCGTATTTGGTAATTACAAAAACAAAGCGTCTGGAACTCGTCATTTTGACAGCTTTGATGTTAAGTATCAAATAAATAAAATAAATATGAGTATAATGTGCAATAAATATAGATAATTAACGTTTCACGTATCTCCACCTTTCCATACAATCGGAACTCGAATAAAATTATTTCATGCAAATGCAGAAATGCACAAAATTGGGTAATTAATCCTTTTCTAGATTAGCGAAGGTAGGGAAGGGACAATGAGCAGTCGTCACAGTAGAGTTGTCCCTTGTGCGCTCAGCACTTTTATGAATCAGGATGAGATCGTAGCAAAGAACTTTATTGAATTTAAATGAATTCATTTATATGCTAATTGACGAGGGATTCTTTAAGCCAGCATCAGGCTTGCTCGAGTTTTGGCTGCCCAGAAAATCTTCAGCGATTATTGAACGTGACTTGAAGTTTGGATATTTAATAGCAAACAGATGTGTACTCTATCGTACTTACTTCATTGTGGTTGAAATTTATTTCGTAGAGTCGATTAAATATAAATTAATTCATAACAATTTTGCCAGTAGAATTAAATAATTTTAAAAATAAATAGAAAAATATGAATTTTGGTCTAGTAATATTTGTAACATTTACGATCACTATGATTGTTACGAGTATTTGTAAATTTCGAACAGACGTTCGTGAATATTTAATTAACAAGAAATTACAGTTTTAAAAATGGCAAAACTTATTTATTTTCAACAAAGGGTTGAAATAACGCTGAGGTTATTTATTTTTATTTATTTTATTATTTATTTTAGATTTATTTTTCTATTTTTCTTTGGTTTATTATAATATGGGAAGTAGTTGAAAAATTATGGAAATCGGTTGGCAACTCTCTGTATATTTTTGTTTACTTTTATTTTTATGTATTACCTATTTATTTTTATTTATCATTTGTACTGTATTCCAGTACATATTAAATATTTACATACTATTTATATTTCAATATTAAATTAAATAGCTAAAAATGAAACCGAGAAAGTGAGAAGTAAATAAATTTTGTTGAAAATATTTTTAATAGCTTTACTCTTTTTAACATTAAATTTATAGTATGCGAACTGTCAACAATTTGAAATATCTGATAGGTCAAAGATTATGGTATTTCATTTGATAATTCACTCTAGCAAGTTTTTCGAAGCTCGCTGTGTCGATCGGTGTCAGATGAAAGCCATAATTTCTGGAGTCTAATGTGCCAGCACACGTTCCCAACATACTTTACGACGTGGTCGGGGGCATCGAACTGTTTTTGAGCGAAAACGAATTTTAAATAGTTTTATTTATGGAAGGTTTTCTGACTATGCCAAGATTTTTCACATTGATTGGAATTTCGTGCACGAAGCGAGCGACATGTGCCTACAGCTTTAAATATTTGGCAACTATGCATGTCCGAAACTATGAATTTATTGTGATTAAACTATGGCTCTTTGATTATTGCTTCATAATACAAGTGATCTTATGGAGGACTCTGAGACGTAGAAGCATGGGTAATATTTAAATTATAAATAACTATGTCACGTGCACGTACAACAAGCAAAACGCGAGCAAAACTGAATCTATACCAGGATAATTTCTGAACAACTATAACTTTCTGAGGAATCATCGTAAAGCAACCTTTGTAGGATCATTTTAATAGCAGAAAACAGAGACAGGTTTTCGGTAAGAAACAAAAATTGTTAAAATTGAAACGGTGGAAATTTCCTTGAAAAATTGTTTCCTCGTCGAATATTAGAATTATATGCTATACTTGTGATACAATCAAAATTATATTTAACTTGTTTTAACGTGCACAAAATTTGAAGAACTTCCAAAATTTTTATTCGACTTTATCGCAAATGGAGTAGAGGTATAGTGATTGACCAAAATCAAATAATTTTCCAATTCGTCATATTTCAGAATTTAATTGTAGCGCAAGGGGTTGTGCATTTTACAACTCATTTCTCTGTGTTATGTCAAAGACAACAGTAGCTTTCCTTTCTGAAATAATGTCTGAGAAAGTACTAAATTGTAATCACCTACTCCCTTTAATATTACTCGATCATTCTTTGCTTCGATATATATCTGTTTTGTGAATATTGATATTTGTTTGATCTTGAGACGACTTTGAGATGACCTTGAGGTGACCTTGAAGCGAGCTTGAGATGACCTTGGAAGGCTTTATGAAGTTCTTTAAATGGAACTGTATATTTGTTGCAACATGTTTCTGTAGTTAAAAAATTTTCGAAATACCGCGTATTCAAAACTCCAACGTAATCTTTACATGGCTCTTTTGTCCCGAGATCTCTGTAGTGAATAATAAATCGATTGCGACCAGTTAAATGAAAGTAAAGACTGATTAACAGGTCACTCATACTGTGAATAGCATAAATATTCATACCTCTTCAACTACTGCCCTCAAACAATTTTCACTCCTTAACTGCGTGCATTTTAAAATTCTTATTGTATCAATGAAACTCGTAAATTTATGAAATTGCCGTGTTCTTTATTGCAAAATAAGATATCGGTATAACCAAATCAAAATATTTACACATTCAGCCAGTCTTGCTCTTTAGATTCGTTTCGTGTCGCGAGGTAGTTCGCGAAAGTGTAGCTTACAACCTGCAATTTTGAGATAGTGCAGATATTTCTATGATCGTTTGCTACACGATATATAGCGTGTGCACATGAGTGATTTATCTGAACCACCATCGTATCCTGTGAATATCTCGAAAAATATGGACGGCAGAGAAAAATCTTTCAGACAAGATTTGTTTACTACCAAGGGCCACATATGGTGCCTGTATTTATTCGACGTCACGCTGGCTCTGAAAAGTTTTATGAGGGTTACTGTACAATGTTTTAAATTCCGACCCATATTTTTTATTATTCTATACAGCTTTAATTATGGGGCCCAACAATTTCTAATAATCGAACAATTTTCTTTCAATCCTTCACAGAACATTTCTCCGCTAGCATATCTTTGCATTGCGTCTTCTTCTATGTTTCTAGTCTGTGATTGCGAGGAAAAGCATCACATATTACATATTTTCATTTTCGAGAAATTTTCTTATTCCTAAAGCAGTTAGTTATTTTGCATAATTTTTCTAAACGCAGAAAATTTATAATTCGCTTCTATTCATTTCTTTTTATTTCTACGTTTTGTAACCCAATTAAATCTTTCACGAGTAAATTTGCGACAACAGTATTGTGTAAAGAATAAAATTCCTAGATTGCATCAGTAAAAGTAGAAAATAATTCAACGGTACGCGCGATATTTGCGATAGACGTTTATCGTAGATACGAGCCGTGGCGGCGCTAGTGAGTTAAGTGGAAAATCGTCTTAAGACTGGCGGAACGTTTACTCGAGAAAAGATTAGCCAAGAAATCGTTTAAAATTGTATGTAGAATCACAGTATTATTCTCAATCTTTGCTTTCATTCCTAGAATACACTCAGACGATAATTTAAAGTACCTGATTCAAACACTCTGCCTTCTTGCCTTTAACATTCTCCGTCACTTAGTTCTCCTTGTGTACGTCAGTGGTCGAAGGACACGTATACCAAAATTTCTGAGGCATAAAAATTAAACTATTATTTAACTAAAATTAAACTAAAAATTAAATTACACGTAGCAGTTCTCTGAATACAAGTTTGACATCTACAGAATCTAGATGAAATTCCGCGTTGTAGTCCAAGTTCTGACCACCTAACTTAGGATAGCAATGGAATAGCGCGTGACAAGTTGCAGAGCCAAGAGAGCCGAGGAAAATTGCGATTGTATTAAAAAATATTGATTGGTTCTTCGAAATGAAGCATAGGCTGATCGATGAAGGACTTCGTGGGAAAGTTCATCCGGCAGATCGGTTTTGAAGCAGCGAGGTACAGTGGAGATTGGTTGCAAGCATCTGGTTTACCAGATTGGTTTCGATGCAACGGGCTGCAGAACAGAGTGGTTTTGATCATCGAGCAAATCGGTTAGTAGCACCGAGCTCATCAAGACAGTTTGCAATATGAAGCAGCGAGCTTGCACGACTAGATTATGAGCTGGTTGCAATGGATTTCTCAGGCTAATTCACTAACCAGGGACTGATGCGTGACCATGATTATTTCGTAACCAATCGTACACGGAATTGCAGTAATAATTTTGATTTCAGTAATACTTATAGCTACGATAATAATCGTAAATTGAAAATATTGTTAGATATAACGATGGATTTACAATAAATTAAAAAATATGTTAACTATTTCACGACTTTGTTAACACGGTTCCGATTTTATGTAAAATTTTCTTTAATACGGTGTTAATACATTCCTATTTTACTTGTCGAATTTATTACTAACAAGTGTCAATCAATTTTTTTGTTTCAAATAGTTTATTACGAGTCGTTTTCATTTTTTAAATATTTTTGTTATTTTATCTAAATATACTAATGTGTTAACTGTTAAAGGACGTTGAAGATATCGGTGTCCATTTCTATCCACGGGTATAGTGTAAACAATCATAGTACAAAGTAAACATACATAGTAAACATACATAGTATCCTAACCGTGCCTTTATCAATCTATTAGGAATTCAACTCGGTACACGCTCCCTACCCTTTTGAATACTAATTAATTCGCGACGCGCTCATTTGCAGTCGAACGTTAGTAAATCGCGTAATTAGTAAATTCGTGGAAACTCGCTGGGTTTACGAAATATTCGCAACAATTTGGAACGTTCATCGCGTTTCATTGATTTATTCCAAATCCGAATTATGACGAATTGAAAACCCCTCGCGAGTTTTTGCGTTTGATCCAGACTCTGGTAAAAAGACTCAAATATAAGATAGAATTAATTTGTTCGATGAATTATGGAGACATTTGAGGGACTGAAACTGACCTTCCATACAGTCCGCGTTGCCTGATATTTTACTGTAATGAGATTTACCTCGTACACATTACCCGTGTTAACGTGCTTCCAATTAGACTAATTTTGGGAAATATGTAGTTAGGTTTGCGGTACTAGATAACGGGTTTCTGAATCAAATTACTTTCAACTGTATGATGCTACCCAGGTAAGCAATTCTGGTAACGGGCTCACTTGTAATCACTTACTTGCTGTATCGCAACCCTTCTTACGAGACCTCGTGGGACGAAGAGACCGGTCGATGGCAGATAGAAGCAATATTTTTAGGTGTTCGATGAATAATCCACTAATGAGAATTAAAATTTTCATATTTATCCATCAAATTTACGTGAACCTATCAGCGAGAGATTGAAATTCCCGAGAAGAAAGTGGATCGAAATATCATCTCTTTTGGAACACTGTTTATTAGTGGTAGATGAAATATTAATAACAATAAGAACAATTCTTTATTTAATTACAAAAATGATAAAACACAAATATCAAGCTTAAATCTAATTAATTTCTCGCAATTACATGCTCATACCTCTTTTCACTATTGCAACTCAATTGCAAATGACCTATGCCAAATCACTCTTGTTTTATTTTTTTTTCTTTCATACATTACATGACGTACACAATTCACGCAACACCTCAATCATTACACGCATACTCATTTATCACAATAATAAATTATTAATATATAATATAATGATAACATATTAATAAATAATTTAAATATTGCCATTCCATGCATACTTGTTCCACTCATCCCTTTCTTACGTACATCGTTCCTTTATTGTATCGACACATATATATTTAAAAATCTATGTAACGATAGCACTCTCTAGAAAATTCTCTCTCTTTCTTCATCTTATTAACACGTTGAGTGCTACGTCAGTCCCTAGGGACTGACAGCGAATTTTTCGTTTGATCATCATCGGTGCGTAAGACTGGCATTGTCGAGGGTTAAATTATCACTGACAATTAATATATTGTAAAAATTTAATTCCCTCTGCTAAAGTAAATCTTTACACTTCCGTGGCTTTTTTCGACTCATCGTTTCTTGGCGATCGCCTCTTTGCCTTTCTGGCATTCCCCACCCCGTTATCTTCTGTTTATAATTTGTATATTTGTGCATTGGCTGTACCATTCTCACAGTCCAAACGACAAAGTGAAACAAAGTAATCTTCTGCTCATACCCTTCGGTATACTTGAGCGCTCGGCATCAAGTGCTCACTAGCTGTCGCCTGAGCGGAAAGTATAGCAAAATCGGCGCCGCACTCAACGTGTTAACCGTTACTAGACTGCACTCAAACATATATTTATATCATCGCAAATGAGTATCACTTATTCAACCTCATTTGCATTCACAGGTATAAAATCAACACTCACAACAAGAGTTAGAGTTTAGAGCGTCAGAGTCAGAGTCAGAGTATTAGCGTTATGTTAGAAATGTAGAATTGGACTAGCCTTAAACTGTACCAAGCAATAGTTTATACTTTAAATATACTTTATCGTTACTAAATTCAGAAACCGTGTTCTTTGTGCTGCTCGTGCTCGTTTCCCTGTTTCCTCCGTATCCTTCCTCTTACATAGAGAAACTCTTGGGACGTGGTCAATAAAGGTTAGAAACAACACGTGGTTTGGTTCCTCTTTTATTTGAATGAAATAAACAAATAATATATTATAAACGTTCCTCGTTACTAATTGCACTTATATAACCGAACGAAGGGATTAGATCGCCGTGGCTTTACACTTGAGTATTTAGATTACTTTCCTGTATGTTGGATGACTGGCCCTACGCAGGGAATGAGATCCTCTCTCTTCAAAGGCACGATCCAGAAGAAGGAAAAACAAACGACTAACCATCGATCAAGGCGCCACGCAATGGTGACATCTATCGTTCGCGTCTCCCGTCTAATTTATTCTATTTCCGTTCTATAGAAACTCCTATAAATGACTAAACAGTCATCCAACAGTAGCAAGCGCCTTAGGTACCAAAGAGTGACACGAACCAGTTTAGCGAATGTCAACAAATATAATTTCATAAGACGCGAGATAGAATATGAAATTATTTAACGTCTTTGCATCTCCGAGTAATTCCTAGCTCTGAATTTTCACAGATGAAACTCCCCGTTAGAAACTGAGACCATATTTTCGCGAAAGCAACTTCTGTATCTATTACGTATTTATTGCACGCTTTCAAGAAGCACTTATTCAACCTCATTCGCATTCAAACGTATAAAACCAATACTCACGGAACTAACTATAGATTGCATTAATATATAAACAGAAAGGAAGAAGAGAGTAACAAGATTGTTAGAAACTGAAGATTTCAACTGTTGTAACTAATTACATAATTTTTTAAATATAAATTTTGTATGAAAAGATTTTTTCGTATTTAAAGGGATTGTGTGCTATTAATACAAAAGGTGTGAGATATTAATAACACAAAAATTCAGGTTTTTGTTCTTTGTTTCCTTCAAAGTGAAATTTCTAAGAGATTTATATATAGTATCTGTATCGGTTATTTAATGGTTTAAAAGAGTTTCGAGAATTATTCTTCTTTGTACCCATTTAATTACCTTGTTACAGCTTGAAAAGAACTGGAAAATTACTGTTTTATTTTATTTAATCACCTTGTTACACTTTGTTGAATATCAGATGCAGAATTACGTTTCATTTTCAGTTCTAATTCCTTGCACTGTGATTTAATAGTAGAGAAATGTGACCTGAAAAAGCGTTTAATTTTAAATGCGTCAGTAATTTTTATTTCGTTTTGGATCAATAACCATTGAATTTTCTTTACTATTTTGTCAGAAATTATTTCATTTTATGGTAATATGAACGAATAAGTTACAAAATTATTTCTTTCAAAAGTTTGGCATGGATCACTTTCATGATTATCGACAAAAATATTTGTTTCATCGTCTTTTCTCAATTTTAGTTATTTCATTCTATCTTTTTCAAGGAGTTGCATTTTATCACGAAAGCAGAGAATTAATCGGGAGAGCTCGAGAAAGTAACACATTTTTAGTTATATCAATTAAAAAACGTACAAATTTTTCTCTGATTTTTTTTTTAATAATTGAAATTAATTTTTGGTCGTAATATTAATATTTTTTCTCTTTTTCTCAGAATTATTACTCTTGTTATTTATTTCTCTGCGCAGTCAGATTTAATTACTTTCTCATTTTATGTGTAGGTGACACGTACACCTGTGTAGATAATTGCATAGAATATTATTCCGTATTTAAATTTCACAAGAGCTGCAGTGAATACCGAATATGCTATTTTATCCACTTTTACGAAGTAAAAGGAAAATTTTAATTTAATGCTTCTTTTCTTAAAAATATTCCTTACGGTAAAAAACTAATTTTTTAATTTCGTCTGATTTACGTTTCCTCTTGCTAATAGATCAAAGCTCAGCAATAAAAAAATTAAATAAAATTACCAAAATTCGATTAAAATTACTTTAAAATATTATTTTCGGAACTTTGAGCTCGAAAGGAAGAAATTTCGATAGAAAACATACCAACTGTAGAGAATATTAAAATTTGTAGCTGGGGATATAATGTTTTAAGTGAGAATGTGCAAAAGGGTACACGATTATTGACAGAGGGATTAATTTATTTCAATTTTAAAATAATTCCTGGCAGCTAGTCAAAGCTTTGATATCGGAATCGTTCTGGTAAAAAAGTTAATCGAACGCGTCACGAGCAAGTACTTCTATCCAACTTTCCGTATGATGGTCCAGATTGAAAAACAAACTTCGCTTCCACCGAATCCCAGTTTAAATTACTCGTGGGTTACTAATTAACTAGTTATCGGGCCACGTAAAGATAATTTGTCACAGTACGGCTTGTCGCGCACATTTCCTTCCGGTATTGGAATCGATTTCGGAGTTTAATTAACGAAGCTAATTTAAATTCGTCTACAATTGATCTCTCGCCATATATCGCCACTGTGGTGACACTCTAGTACTATAACTGATCGAGAATTCTGTATCTCTTGCATACAAAGTACTTAGCTATTTAACATTTTCAACTAAAAGTCAACTTCTGTTTCGATAAAAATGCCACTGGATCGAAAATGTAACTGAATAAATTTTTATTTATCGAATACCTGTTATTTTATTTACTTATTATATTCATTGATAATTATGAAAATAACCTAAATCGTATATGTCTTTTTTTTTAAATATTAAATTTTCTTTTTTTCTTTTATTCAGAATCTTAATTGAGGTTAATATATCAATTTTATATTAGGTTAGATTATATTGTTAAGCCTTGGAATGTCGTGCCGGTATTTCCATGGGCCCTTTGTTTAGAATAGACCCAGAAGACCGATAGGGTCTTCTGGCAGCCAGATTCTAATTGCTGTTTTAGTTCAAGTTCCGTGTCCTTTCTATCTTCATTTTCAATGCATTTTCAAACAATTCTTTATTTCCCTCGGGTCACTGGACACGAGGCATTCTTTAGCCATTAATGTTAGAAAGCAGGCAACAGCACTTAGGATTTGGCTGACAATAGGCCTGCAAAGAAAGGGACCAGGCCATGTGCGATGTCGCGACTTTCGGAGCCATAAAGTAACGGGTCCTTCAGGAAGG
>NW_016909769.1:428720-437790 GCF_001483705.2 Eufriesea mexicana
TAATTTAAAAACAATTATATATTATATTAACAGTCTTAATATAAGTTAACAAAATCTGTTACCATCGTATAATTGGAGCAACCCTTCTGTCAAATTGACGGGTTCCGTAAATCTAGTGTAGACACGTTGAATGCCATGGGGGTCGCCGGTGACCGGCACCCAACTTGGCAGGGCGCCACGGGGGTCCAGATTGATAGAAATATATATAATTTAAAGAAATGTCAATATTTAGAAATTTTTATTATTACCATTGTTAATTGAATGATGACCCCCGTCACAATTAACGTGTCAAACATGGTCATACATTGTGACTTATCTATTGCAGTTAATAATTCAACATTATATGTATCGCATAATAGAAAATTCATCGTGGCGCCGCGGGCAATCCCTGTAAAACTGGCGTGGCTTTCAACGTGTTAAACATGTAGGAATTATCATAATAATTTGAAGCTATCGACCCCATTTATTGATGAGTGTTAGAGCTAATAACGCAGTGTTAATTATTTTGTTTTTAGGTTTTCAACTGATAAAACTGTGTAAAGTTTATTTCGTACTAACAAAACACGTTAATTTTTCAGTTTTAAATATAATTTAAAAATAGTTATATGCTATAGAATATATAATTTATTCCCTTCCTTTATCGCAATTATTTATATTATATATTTAAAATGAAATACAACGAAAGAGAAAAATAACGAATAATAAGAAATATAGTAAATAATGAGAAGAAAATTAAAAATAAAAGATTTCTCGTGGTATTTTTAAAAAAGTAGAAAACCGGTGT
The DNA here is from genome assembly GCF_001483705.2 of Eufriesea mexicana. NCBI lineage: Eukaryota > Metazoa > Arthropoda > Insecta > Hymenoptera > Apidae > Eufriesea > Eufriesea mexicana. Next base: position 429,505 of record NW_016909769.1, read on the forward strand.
AAGATATTTAAAAGCAGTTTTTAACCGGTATAAGATATTTAAAAAGAGGTTCTAAAAATGGTGTGTGAGAAGGAGAGTACCCAACAGATTTTGACGTATCTGCTTCTACGTTAAAAAACCGCTTGTGTTTTATACCACGTCTGTCAAATCGAGGATCTTCCTTCACTCTGATTCTGTCACGTTGGATCATCTGCGTAGGAAGCCATTGGAACGTGAAAAGCATGTCATTAATATGGATGCTTCCTGCAGAAATAATATTGGTCCTCGATGTTCTTAGACATTTCAGAGTTTCCATTATTTATTCTCCCTTTTCAATTCAAATTTTTTCCATTACTCGGACGGTTAAGAATTCCTCTATTTTTACGATTTTTGAAGCGATACTCGATGTTCCTCAGATGTAGCTGCAATTTAATGTATCCATGACAAACGTGGGACGCACTTAACTTCCTATAACGTCACATGACCTGAAAGTTACTTTTGCTGTACCATTTGACACTATTATTTTACTGGAGTGAATTACTCTTTCATAACAATTATCAATAGTATCCATACTAATTATTAATAAATTAATATCCAGCTTCTAACTGAAGCAAAATATTTCCTCTTCTCCTAAGAGCAAAGAAAATTTTGGTTATGGATAATTAAACGAAGTTCTCTGACCTAGGTTGTCAAAATATACTAAGAATTCTCCTCCATTTTAGTTTCTTGCTTCAGTGGAACATTGTGCATTTTGAATTTCTGGATCTTATCTCATTTTTGACTGATATGTTCAATATAAATATATGTCTGCTGGTATTTCCTCTCTCTGTGACATTTATTTAGAACTGGACCAACCATTGAATCTTCTTTTCTACCTCCAAACTTCGTATAAACCAATCAGAGTCTTCATTTGGTTCTCAGAAGTGTGTAAATTAAAGGCTAGATTTATAGACTTGTTACTATTCGGTGTTACTTATCACTGTGGTATCGTCAGAATTTATATAGCAGGAATTTACAGTTACAAATATGAAAGTAAAACTGGCTATCAAAGTTGGTCAGATTCGCTGAGGAATGTCTTCCGTGACGCACAAGGCCCACAAAAGCGATGTCCATATTTGTGCACAGGCGAGTGAGAATGCATGCTTCTAGTTAGGTGGGGAGAAAGATGAAAACTAGATAAAAATCACCCTAACCTGACCATATAAGAACATAGTTTGCGCCAGGATTTTGGTCACAGTTGATGCAGGCTCTTTGTAATTTATGTTGTTCTTCTGTCATTATGTTCCATTGTTAATTGTCATCTACCAGCAATTTAGCCCAATAAACTGTATCATATTTGTTAATCAAGGAAAATATATGTCTAAATCCAGGCATCATTTGTTACTACATATATTACACGAACTAGTTATTGACGTCACGATGAACTATAATCAACCAACTGTTATCTTCGTTATATGATGTTCTTCGTATTACCTGGATTCAAACTACAGCTGTTCATAAATCCGACTGCAGCGTGTACCAAAGACATCACTGCATCTCGTAAACGTTATAATGTACCAGTACCCAAGAACCTATCTCCAGTTCTCTAGTTGTAAATCCTCTCCCTTGTTTGATCGTTAATGAGAGATCCTTAGCTTCACTACGAATAGTAAAAGAGTACATGTCGTCAGGAGCCTCATCGTTAGACTGACCTATTTATATTATATTTATTATGAGTCATAAAATTTAATTTTTGGTATTTAGACAAAGATACAAATATATATATACATGCACAGGGAAGAATATTCCATGTTATTTCACAGTGAACTAAAATGCTAGATGTAAATTCTTAGATCTAGCGTTGCTACAGGGTGTCACTTTTCAGAGGACGTTTTGATAACCCAGTACAAGTGTATTATGGTTCTCGTTAACAGTGACCACTAACCACTTGCATCGGAATGACGTGCACGCAGATTAATAGCTACTTGTCCTAAAAATGGTAACGACGTGCATGACATGTCAATGATTCCTGCCTCGAAACTAAGAATAACTCGTATGACAACTGATCTTGCTACTGTGTCCTGTGTACCTAGACAGTTATACATAATGTACTTCGATAAATTTAATTATAATGAAAACAGCAGAAATTGGATGATGAAGAGCTTCGTCCCTAGTTACTTTGGACGTTAGTGAGGTTAGGCCACATTTAATTGCCAGGTCAAATGATGTAAATCGCTTCGTCCTAAAAAAGAAACTACCTCCATCAGAAAAGTGGCTAGGGGACGTAATCTCTTTCTCGAGACACGAAGCCAATAGCGATCAAGCATTAATAGAAGATAAAAATTTATATCCGCAGTCTGATAGAGTCTTTAGGTTACGACCGTCGTGATAACACAGGAGTAGACCTCAGTCGTTTGAGTCCACGTGGAATACTGCGCGGAACTGGAAAGATTATTAGCCAGTGAGACAGGGGCCATAGGAGTAATCTCTTAGCTTTGACTCCGTCTTGGATACTTCTGAATCCCTACTTTGAAGACTCTTTTATACCACGATATATGTCTCGCGTCCAAATGTAACGAATATCTATAGTGCAACCTGTAGAAACGTTCAGACGGTGTATCGTGATTCCGATTTTTGGTGTTCTTGATAGATTGACAGATGACTACTTTGGTTACATTAGGTAGCTGCAGTATCGCTTCGTTTGCTCGTCACGTGTACACGTGGATCACGATGTGTTCCGTCGTGGATCAAGAAAGACACCATTAAGGTCTTCCAACAGCCAGGTTTTTAGGACCAAAACAGTTCGGCATCGGAATTTTCCTATCCATGCCTTCTGCATGTTTGAAAATTTTCTCTTTTATTATGACTTCTCGTGTCGTGGAACACGAGAATCCGTGAAAACCCTAATTTAACGAAATTAGGCGACGGCACTTAAGACTTGGTTGACAATGAGGACTCCACGTGGTCCGCACGCGTTGGGATCCTCAGGCCCTAGCTAGGGACCATAAACGGCGGATGGGGTTACCAGTGCACGGGTGGACCCCGCGTACCTCACCTTGAAGGAGAGGGTTCCCTCCACCACCGTCTTCGTTTTTGAGGACCTTCCCTTCCTTCAAGGTGACCGATCTGCGGACCAAGGGAACGCCCTTGGTCCAATCAGCCAATAATGTTTGGCGAACTCCCGATTTTTGCTAAGATCGATTTTAGGAAAATCTGGAGGACACTTCTAAACGAATCCTTAAAGAGGACAGTTCGAACCTACCAATCGAGACCTCCAACAGAGAGTTCCACGAAACGTTAGTCGAGTTCCATTCCTATCGTGGTATCAGAGTCTAGCGTTCGACTCTAGCCCAGATCTTCCTTTTGCTCGTGATAATTGAAACAGTTGTCCAATATTAATTTGGCGAGCAACATAACGAAATCGCGAGACGGACTTGCAACCTGTCAGAATTTCTTTAAAATTCAATTGCCACGCGACACGATGCATGTATCATTGTATGAGGGAGTCCTTAGGTTCCTGGTGGTACATATTGACATAATAGGATGAGTTACATTGGTGCTTTTCTTATTTTATATTTCATAATTAACTCTTTCACTACGAAAGACGTATATATACGTCCTCCAAGACGTATATATATAACTATTTTTAAACTATATTTAAAACTGAAAAATTAACGTGTTTTGTTAGTAAGAAATAAACTTTACACAGTTTTATCAGTTGAAAACCTAAAAACAAAATAATTAACACTGTGTTATTAGCTCTAACACTTATCAATAAATGAGGTCGTTGGCTTCAAATTATTATGATAATTCCTACATGTTTAACACAGAACGGATCATTTGTTACTTCAGTCACAGTTACACCAAATACATTATATGAGTCATAAAATTTAATTTTTGGTATTTAGACAAAGATACAAATATATATATACATGCACAGGGAAGAATATTCCATGTTATTTCACAGTGAACTAAAATGCTAGATGTAAATTCTTAGATCTAGCGTTGCTACAGGGTGTCACTTTTCAGAGGACGTTTTGATAACCCAGTACAAGTGTATTATGGTTCTCGTTAACAGTGACCACTAACCACTTGCATCAAAGTTACAATGTATAACCATGTTTGACACGTTAATTGTGACGGGGGTCATCATTCAATTAACAATGGTAATAATAAAAATTTCTAAATATTGACATTTCTTTAAATTATATATATTTCTATCAATCTGGACCCCCGTGGCGCCACTGCCAAGTTGGGTGCCGGTCACCGATGACCCCCATGGCATTCAACGTGTCAACACTAGATTTACGGAACCCGTCAATTTGACAGAAGGGTTGCTCCAATTATATGATGGTAACACATTTAGTTAACTTATATTAAGACTGTTAATATAATATATAATCGTTTTTAAATTAAACTAATCGATAAAGGGAAAGCTCGTGGTTTCCTTTACCTGTCAATTTGACAGGTGTCCTTAGAAACAGGTATACAGATAGCGTGCGTAAACCTAGTGTTAATAATTAATTTTTTAATTTATAATAGATATAATTCTCCTCCTTGAAAAGCATATACATTATCGCTCGAGATATTAGCAATTGACAAAACAGTACCGAGTGCAGCCATCATTACAGTGCTGTAGTCGTTGGATTGATTTTTACACTGATGACTTAAGTGCCACAGCAATTCTAGAATAATCAATGTATAGATCAATTATGATTAAAGATATTTACAATTGGCAGTACGGTACTCAGTACATCTGCATACGTATGCAGATAGCGTCCGCGAACCTAGTGTTAACAATTAATTTTTTAATTTATAATAGATATAATTCTCCTCCTTAAAAAGCTGCAAATTAAGCATTTAACGAGTCCCATTCCTCTACATAGGTAATAGTTAAGAAGAATATATATCATTATGTATGTACATCGTCACTAGGTCGTCCTCAATTGGCGACGGTTAATGACGAACCAAATTTCTTGAGGAACGTTGTGTTTTTAGTGGACTGTATATTTTGTAATAGTTCCGGATAACTCTTCTGAACTCTTCGAATGTTATTTGCTGACTGGCTGGTACTGACCTAACTAACTTGTGCGATGCACGATCTTTCGGAGCCCATGGTTTCCAAAGGGAAATTGGTTTTCCTATTGGTGGTTGACAGGACCAAGGGTGGGCCCTCGGTCCGCGAATCAGATGCCCCCAAAGAAGGGAGGACCGTCTTCCGCGACCAGGTCTGCCGGTGGAGGAAGCCTCTCCCTCAAAGGGGGTTGCTGGTGGGACGAGACCTCCAACAGAGAGTTCCACGAAACATTAGTCGAGTTCCATTCCTATCGTGGTATCAGAGTCTAGCGTTCGACTCTAGCCCAGATCTTCCTTTTGCTCGTGATAATTGAAACAGTTGTTCAATATTAATTTGGCGAGCAACATAACGAAATCGCGAGACGAACTTGCAACCTGTCACAATTTCTTTAAAATTCAATTGCCACGCGACACGATGCATGTGTCATTGTATGAGGGAGTCCTTAGGTTCCTGGTGGTACATATTGACATAATAGGATGAGTTACGTTGGTGCTTTTCTTATTTTATATTTAATAATTAACTCTTTCACTACGAAAGACGTATATATACGTCCTCCAAGACGTATATATGTAACTATTTTTAAACTATATTTAAAACTGAAAAATTAACGTGTTTTGTTAGTAAGAAATAAACTTTACACAGTTTTATCAGTTGAAAACCTAAAAACAAAATAATTAACACTGTGTTATTAGCTCTAACACTTATCAATAAATGAGGTCGTTGGCTTCAAATTATTATGATAATTCCTACATGTTTAACACGTTGAAAGCCACGCCAGTTTTACAGGGATTGCCCGCGGCGCCACGACGAATTTTCTATTATGCGATACATATAATGTTGAATTATTATCTGCAATAGATAAGTTACAATGTATAACCATGTTTGACACGTTAATTGTGACGGGGGTCATCATTCAATTAACAATGGTAATAATAAAAATTTCTAAATATTGACATTTCTTTAAATTATATATATTTCTATCAATCTGGACCCCCGTGGCGCCACTGCCAAGTTGGGTGCCGGTCACCGATGACCCCCATGGCATTCAACGTGTCAACACTAGATTTACGGAACCCGTCAATTTGACAGAAGGGTTGCTCCAATTATATGATGGTAACACATTTAGTTAACTTATATTAAGACTGTTAATATAATATATAATCGTTTTTAAATTAAACTAATCGATAAAGGGAAAGCTCGTGGTTTCCTTTACCTGTCAATTTGACAGGTGTCCTTAGAAACAGGTATACAGATAGCGTGCGTAAACCTAGTGTTAATAATTAATTTTTTAATTTATAATAGATATAATTCTCCTCCTTGAAAAGCATATACATTATCGCTCGAGATATTAGCAATTGACAAAACAGTACCGAGTGCAGCCATCATTACAGTGCTGTAGTCGTTGGATTGATTTTTACACTGATGACTTAAGTGCCACAGCAATTCTAGAATAATCAATGTATAGATCAATTATGATTAAAGATATTTACAATTGGCAGTACGGTACTCAGTACATCTGCATACGTATGCAGATAGCGTCCGCGAACCTAGTGTTAACAATTAATTTTTTAATTTATAATAGATATAATTCTCCTCCTTAAAAAGCTGCAAATTAAGCATTTAACGAGTCCCATTCCTCTACATAGGTAATAGTTAAGAAGAATATATATCATTATGTATGTACATCGTCACTAGGTCGTCCTCAATTGGCGACGGTTAATGACGAACCAAATTTCTTGAGGAACGTTGTGTTTTTAGTGGACTGTATATTTTGTAATAGTTCCGGATAACTCTTCTGAACTCTTCGAATGTTATTTGCTGACTGGCTGGTACTGACCTAACTAACTTGTGCGATGCACGATCTTTCGGAGCCCATGGTTTCCAAAGGGAAATTGGTTTTCCTATTGGTGGTTGACAGGACCAAGGGTGGGCCCTCGGTCCGCGAATCAGATGCCCCCAAAGAAGGGAGGACCGTCTTCCGCGACCAGGTCTGCCGGTGGAGGAAGCCTCTCCCTCAAAGGGGGTTGCTGGTGGGCCACCCGCACATTCGTGATCCTTCCTGAAGGACCCGTTACTTTATGGCTCCGAAAGTCGCGACATCGCACATGGCCTGGTCCCTTTCTTTGCAGGCCTATTGTCAGCCAAATCCTAAGTGCTGTTGCCTGCTTTCTAACATTAATGGCTAAAGAAAGCCTCGTGTCCGGTGACCCGAGGGAAATAAAGAATGGTTCGAAAATGCATTGAAAATGAAGATAGAAGGGACACGGAACTTGAACTAAAACAGCAATTAGAATCTGGCTGCCAGAAGACCCTAACGGTCTTCTGGGCCTATTCTATACAAAGGACCGAATGAAATACCGGCACGACATTCCAAGGCTTAACACTTTCTCTATCACTTTTGCTATTTTGCCAATTGAGTCCACCTGAAATGTAACATAGCAATTGAATATCGGCAATTGTTTCAATATTGTTCTGTCAATTGTCAAACATCGCGCCGTCTGTATTGATGATTCTCTTCGAGAATATACCGCAGTCAAAGGGTTAACACTGATCCTGCTAAGAAGTTTCTAATGTAACTCTGGCTTGATTCGTCGAACGAGGCGCGGTTGGAGAATGTAGAGGGTAGGAGAGAGCAAGAGAGAAATTTATAAGCAAGAGAATGTGCATGTGGGTGTGTGAGACAGAGATTATTATGAATATTGGGCTATGAAAGTTGTTCAATTTTTTGTTTTGTTTTTGTATAAACTTTATTTCGTTTTTATTTCGAGTTAAAAATAAAATACAAGGGAAATAGCAACGACTGCTATGTCTGTGTCAGTGTTTTATCTCTCTATCTCTCTTTCTTGTTTTTTCTGTTTGTCATGCGATGTTATGTGATCAGATTTGTACGCTGCGTGACAAAATGATAGCGCGCCCTATGATCTTCCGTGCTTTTTGTGCAACTTCAAAGCTGCATATCTGGGTAAAAAAGGAAGAAGAAAAATCGTTCGATTGTAAGTCAATTTTTATTTTACAGAGAGGAAAGTTAGTATCTCCCACTGCAGTGGATAAAAATATTAGAAAGGAATTATTGTCTTTGGATATTGTATTTTCGTTAAATTTTAATAAACGTAAAATATGAGTAGCAATTTTTACTCTTAAATTCGGAGTCAGCGTAGAAAATATGTAAGAAATCTCCATTTCATTCTCATTCTCATTGTCATCTGGGTTATGACTTTGTCGAACCCATTTTTCACATAAGCAGGTAAAAT
>NW_016909769.1:437803-467480 GCF_001483705.2 Eufriesea mexicana
TGGAAACTGAGGACAATTCTTTTTTGAGATATATTGTACGAAGTATGTAATACAGGTAACCCTCCTATAACACGGTAGATAGGTTCCTAGAAAATGTCGTGTTGTGTGAAACCGTGTTGTATGAGACCCAGAGCCAGTACAAAAAGGTTACGTTTCGAGAACTTACTAAAAACAAATTTTTTATTTAATTCTACATAAACAACTTAATTTTTATTGAAAATATAAACGTATGTACGGCATAAAACAAAAGGAAAGCAAAGGTATTATTTTAATTTAATGCAACTTTAATGTAATAAATTTCTTTGTCGTCACTGTTTATGTAGAAGTACAGTGTAGTACAAAAGTTTTTACAATTTTCTTATCGTGTTAGAGCGAAACCGTGTTATCGGATACCGTGTTGTAGGAGGGTTACCTGTATTTGTATATATTGCACCAGTTCGAAGAAACGCTGGAAACTATAGGGTGACATATCGTCTCGTAGATGTGATATATGTACGCAAAATGAAAGCACGTGTTCTCTACCTTTATGATCGTGTTAGGGGAGACGAGTCTGTTAGCCTTTGATTAATCAGACCCGCATTCCTCTCACTGGCTATCTGCTCAGCTCTGCACTGTGTATTCGAAGATCTGTCGAACGAATGGTATATCTATATCACTTGCTCTTTACTGCAATAAAATGCCAAAAAATCATTTAGCGCTGTTCCGTCGTGGAACAAAGAAGACCCGTTACGGTCTTCCAACAGCCAGGTCTTAGGGTCAAACAATTCGGCATCGGAATTTTCTGCTCCATGCCTTCAGCATGTTTGAATGCTTTACCTTTTCTCTTTGACTTCTCGTGTCGCGGAACACGAGAATCCTGGAAATCCCTAATTTAACGAAATTAGGCGACGGCTCTTAAGACTTGGCTGACAATAGGCCTGAGGGCTCCACGTGGTCCGCACACGTTGGAAGCCTCAGGCCCTCGCTAGGGGTAATAAACGACCGATGGGGTCACCAGCGCGCGGGTGGGCCCCAGGTACCCCACCTTGGAGGAGAGGGTTTCCTCCACTATCGTTGCTTCTTGGGGGAACCTTCCCTTTCTCCAAGGTCACCGATTTGCGAACCAAGGGAACGCCCTTGGTCAAAAACAGCCAATCATATTTGGCGAGCTCCCGATTTTTCCTAAGGCCGATCTTAGAAAGATCGAGGAGCTTACTTCGGTTCGAGATCTGAGAGACATGGGTTCTCTCTCTCAACTACTTCTTTTCGAAACATCGAACACACCGGTTCTCTCTAACACTTCGGTTCGAGACCTCAGAGACACGGTTCTCTTCAAACACTTCGTCTAACCGATTCAAATCAACAACACGCCACGTTTTCTTCGAAACATCGAAGACACGACGTTTTTCCGTTCGTGCAACTTAAACAGTTGCCCAATATTAATTTGGCGGGCAACACGTGTCGTAGTCGCGAGACGGCTTTACAGCCCGTCGGAAATACGAGAATTTCGATCGCGACGCGACGCGACAAGTGCAAATATTGGCAAACATTTTACTTTACTTTTGAAATCCTTTACTGATAATTTTGATATCCATTTGCAGTCTTGTTTGTGTAGTTAACCAACATTTATAGAGTTTGGTGCTTGCATTTATATTCTTTTAGTTGGTCTTCTTTATAGACTTTGGTCTTAAAATGATCTCTAATTTAAATCAGATTGTGGATTTATCTATGTCAATAAAATATTTTACTTACAATATAATTGCAATATATTTTATTGCAACGATAAAATTTTACTGCATTAGATTACAGTAAAATTCATCCAGTTATATATAAGATTTGTCACAATTAGAGTGTTTTATCCCATTCATTGCCAAGCTTAAATTATGTGAAGTTATTCCCATTTCCAATACGCCAATGTAGAGTTTGTTCAACGAAAAAAGTTTGAAAGGAGACTCTATATTACTGATAAATATCAGTTATGTCTTGGACTTTGTTACAAATTCTGTCATGAAGATAATTCTATGTGATTATGTTGCTATAAAATTTTGTTACAAATACGCGACGAAGTTGATTCTTGCTAAATTTAAATTTTTAAAATATCATTCTCTTTAAATAATATTTAAAGCAGAATTGCTGTAACAAATTTTATTTATAGTATTTTTTCAAGTTTTTTGCATGTGTATATTTATGTTCGTGGTCACAAAAGATTTGCAAATTCAACAAGCTTTGTGTTATAACATATTGAAAGTATCACGAGTATATTCGTGCTGACAATGCATAACATCCTGTCAACCAAGAGTATACTTGACAGCAAATGGGTTATAAATAGTGGATAGATGGATAAGTAAATGTAAATTGGATATTGGTATAATTTCTAACAACGTGATTACATCTTAATGTAATAGCTCTCAGACTATTGAAGACAAGCGAAGGAATTTTCTAGAAACTCTAACTCAAATTCTAACTTCTCTAGTAAAGAAACATTCTATATTCGAAGTAATAAATTTTTAAAGTAGTATAATACGATAGAAGAGTGTAAAATAGTACATTATTAATCCCTTCGTCTACTATTGCTCGAGTCTCGTAAGGATATTGGGTCAAACATGAGTATCACGGGTGAGAGACGTGGTCAGATGGAGTCGCGGGTTGATAGGGTCCAACGTAAACAACACGGATTAGGCGCGTGGTTTATTTTCACCGATATCTTCTTGTCTCAATTGCATGTTATTGGATGAAGTGGCTCAACGTCTGACTGACTTTGTTGTCAATTATGCCACGTGCCATCGGAATTTAAACCGCAGGGCAAAGGGTTAAAATATTATAGCATAAATAGTAGAATAGCATAGGATAGTACGTCATTAACTCTTCGACTCTTTGTGAAAAATTTATAATTTATATTTATAATTTATTTCTGACAATAAAATTGTGCAGAAAATATGGTACATGTAGTGAAAAGAAAATTCTGAGATTATATCAGTATAATTAGAAAATGATTTAACGGTATATACGATATTTACGATACATTTATCGCAGATACTGACTGTGGTGGCGCTAGTGAGTTAAGTGGAAACCGCTTACTCGTGAAGCGGTTAAAACAATATCGTATAATAGAATAGTATAAAGTAGTATGTTATTAAAATAGCATAATATAATTGAATAATATAGGATACTAAATCCTTAGACCAGTAAAATATTATAGAACAGCGGTTCTCAACTTTTTCTTCTACACCATTAATCAATACGTGACCAAGCCACCAATTACTTTGTACATAGCACTATCCATTGTAGTATATCTTATTATACACAATTAAAAAATTGTATATAGTTTGTTTCCACTCATATACCATCAGTGATACTCAGACCAGAGTTTGAGAACCGTTGCTATAAAGTATATAAGTGTATAAGTATATAAAATGCCATAAAGTGCTATAAAGATCATACACCTTTAGAATATTATAGAATAGTAATTATTAAAATAGTATAATACAACTGAATAGCATGCAATAGTATTTCTGTAGAATAATACACTGCAGTAAAATAGTATAGAAGAAAATATCGTTAAAATAGTGGAATACAATAATTTTTCATAGTATGATACAACGATAAAAATAATATATTCAATGATAAAAAAGTTTCCGAATTTAAAACTAATCTTTCTCTTCGTCGTGTCATAAACTCCTACGTTAACATAGTCCTTAAACACCTTCGCTGATGAATTGCGCAATCTAGTTGTTACGCCTTCCATCTCGCCTCGCTTGATTGCTCTGTGGAAACGCGACTGTACAACTTCGTGTTTTAGTACAAGGCTTGGAATAAATCCTCCGAGTACAAGTATGAAGTTGTAGTTCTGCACGAATCAAGAAAATGAAACCCCGCTGTGTCGCTGCTTCAAAGCTGCTTTAGTTTCTCCTTCTATAACGTGTCTGACGCGAACTTCTTCGTGAAACTGTTAACATTCGCGTATCTACTCGTGATTCAAATTTTCGAACCGCGATACTAATTGGTGATTGGTTGATTTCAAATTCTGTTTCTCGGATAGGGATGTCGAATTATGGGTGGTTAGTTAGATTAGACTACGTTTGGTTAGTTAGATTAAGATTGGTTGCGAGTAGCCTAGTCACGTGGTTTATGGTGGGGCGTAAGACTCTTGGCTTGGGTTTATGGCGTACCTCGTAGTAATTCCGAATTGAACAGTAGTGTGTATATACGATTTCCGAGATTAAATCTCATATGGTAATATTCAATGGATATCTGCTCTTTGATCACATTTGCATTAGCACGATTATGATAGCAGTTTTTACACGAGACAAAATTTTATTTTTCCACGAATTTTGTATTTATGTTAACTTTGAATTTGTCATTTTTATTACGCGATTAATAATTAATTTTTAACGACTCTATTTATAATCCTCGTGACTAGTGATTTACCAGTTTAACACTAGAATTACCACTGGGATCAAAGTGACTTGTTTCGAATATTTTATTTTCGAAATTTCTGAGAACATATAGCAGTTCTTGACAAAATTAATATTAATTTATTTTAGTTATAATTTAGTAAGTAATAATAATTAATATTGTTTTATTTAGATGGAAACATAATTATTCACAGTTATCTGTCTTCGTCGTACCATTACCATTATTATTTTTATTGCATAATACATTCAGTCACTTATTATAATTTGGTAGTTACAATAGTAATAATATTCCGTGTGTAGAAAGTATGTATCCAACAAATAAATAACTTTTGTGAAAATATGAATATCATATCTAAACAAAATTTTGGTTATATAGTATAGGCCTTTAATGTAAAATGTAATGAGTACAGAAATAATTAATAATTGTGATAAAAATAATACTAACAAGACTGCAATATTTACAGGAAGAAAACATTATTAAAAATTGCAGTAAATAATAAAAATTCTAATAAAAAAATTTCTTACTCCACTACTAGTTTCCACGGTTTATCATTTATTATCAGGTTAAATGACTATGCTAAACATAAGCTCGCAATTAATATGAAATAAAAAAATGCGTCACTGGGAAAATTTGTATAAAAGAAAAATATATCAATTATTTCCCTATTACGCAAAATGAGCGGAGAAAGGATATATTTGTATGCACAGCTATAGCTTCATTTGTGAACAGCAGAGAATTGTAGAGAATTTTTGCACAACCGTGCATGCATGTAATCTGCCATGCGTTATGTGGTTGGTGGCCAGTGTTTCGCCTCTGCCAAATGAAGAACATACCGCAGTACATATGTACGTACACACGTTCACACCGTTATTTACTCGCAGTGATAACACATTTGGAATTAATGAAATAATAACTCTTTTGCAGTAATAATTTAATTGCGTTTTATGATCCATATATACATTATTCAAGATATGACAATAGTAAATTTATTGTATATTATATTGTTATTGAGGTACGAGAATTAATAAAGGAATACGAGAATTGGGATACAAGAATTTTATGACATAGTACTCGTTTTTTCTTATAGAGATTATTTTATATTTTCAACGGAATAAAAATTAATAAAAATATAGCAGTGACAAAGAGTGCTCATGACAACAAATGACAAGGTGCAATATAATATTTTATATAATATTGTTGAATATAATGTTTTTTTAATTATTTGGTAATTATATATAGTTTATAAAATTAAATTACATTAATGTTCTCTTTTTATTACTTGTGAATTGTATATTATTTTTGCAAATAAATTCAGCCTTTGACATGTTAATTTGCATTGAGTTATATTTTATTTGCGCTTCGAGTTACCTGAATATTCTTTTTCTGATATTATATACAGGGTGTTCTGTAGAATATATAATTCGAAAACAAAATCAGATAGGACATATATATTTATATGAAATTCTTTTATTGTTTCTCTGTGTACAATCTATCCCTGTACAGTGTGTGTAGTTCAATGTGCAAACGTTTTCAACGTTATACGTTTTTACATTTTTAGTACTCTTACTTTTTATTTATTTCTAAAATACCTCTTATTTTATTTCTACAGTACCATATGAGTTGTTCCTAGACTTGCTAGTAGAGTTGATTACACAGCAAATAAAAATGTTTATTTCTAATTTCTGAAGATTAGTTTTATAAATCTTCTCCTAAATCTTTTCTTATCCTAACTTATAACCTTTTATAGTGAGAATAATGTTCATGTTCTGTTATCTGATTTTGTTTTACTGTCTTTGACAACCCTGAAAAGAACTTACAATTTCAAAATTCTTTTTCCCAAATAATTTTTTGAAGCATTAAATAGGTTAATCACAGTGAGTGTTCAGCACACTTCTAGGCCTAAAATTGTTCCTACACTTATAAACCCTTGAGGATTGTAGCGTCCTACGGTATCGAATCTCTTCGATTTCCAAGAACGCTTATCACGCGCCAAATTAATATTGCGTGACTAGTTGTGATAATAAGGATCCAGAATGTGTGTGGTCAAAAGAGAGTGTTTATTTACAGAAAAGTGTAGAATAGTTATAATGTAGACGTTAACGGAGTACCGTTTCGAACACGCGTTTGTACGTGTAATTAAGATGTTTTAAGGATCGGTGCCGAAGACGAACTGACTTCTCGATTTTGCTCTATGTCCTGTCTCGTCGTGTTCGGTCCGGTGTTTTCTCTAGTTTAGTTCTGATTGGGTAAAATAGATGTTGGTGGTGGAAAGGTAAAGAGTTTTAATTGGACAGAGGGTGTGACATAAGGACCTTTGGCTAAGGAGTAGGAAACTGTCAAGGAGCCGATTTCTGATGGTCAATGACGTGATTTATAAGTGCCGTCCGTCCGTCGCTTGTTGGGTCTGTCACAAGTGGGTCCCATCTGTCGCGTCTGGTACTAGTAAAATTCCTAATTTTGCTTTACCTTTATAAACTTAATCCGCTAGAACGGCGTTGAGGCACATCGAACCTCCGGAATTGCAGTCGCATTATAAAATATAAAATAAACTATTAGGTCTGTTAAAAGTGTAAGTCCTGGAATAAAATTATGTTATAAACACGCTCTCCGGGACGGAACAAGGATTATTACATAATGTTCATTGTTTTAGAAGAACATACTGACTTTATTTTGATTATCTTCTATGATTTCTGCAACAGAGCAATAATTCATTTCTGTAGACAGTTATATGTATATAACTGATAGATACGAGTTTCTGTAATTGGAGTCGGGAGAGTGATGTCCATATGTATGATTTCGGGCAATAAGTCAGTACTCAGATTTCAGTCTTCGTTAGTTGAGTCAATTACGTTAGTTGTGAATAGAACAAGGTATACAGAGTGTTTGTACAATAAGAACCAAATTGTTAGTAAACAATAATACTCTAATACTCTAAAGTAAAATACTCTAAGTATTAATCTAAAGTTAAAATCTAAAGTATTAGAGTAATATGGATAAAAATACATTTTCATTTAATTCCAACAATTTCAATCTACATAAATCATCTTAGAATATATCCAAATCTTATGAGACGAATTCTGTCTAAGCGACCTCTCTTAATTCTTCATACATTGTGGCTTACAAAGATACAACTTGAAGGAATCGAGGTTTGTGTGGATAAAATAGACAGTAATACCTAAGACCTTTTTAACGACTAACTCACAAGATATATTTAAGTTAAAATATTTAAATAATAAACTATTTGAAATGATAAATCGGTACACTCTTGTCAGAACTTTTTTCCCTTTCACTCACTCTTAATAACAATTACATTTACATTCTCAGACAAGTGTTTCATTCTGTTTTCAACTGTTTTATACATTTTTCTAAACATTTTGTCAAATATCATTCACACTAAACAGCACTCGATTATATTATATTTATATTATATATTATAGGAAAAGTAAATTTCATTCATTCAACCTCACTCACAGTTTGTTCAATAAATTCGGTACAATTGATCTACATTAATTCAAATACAAAATCGTATCCTTACATTAAATTACAAGTAGCTTCAGAGAAAATTCAAAATTTGCAGAGTGCAAACTGGGATGACGGTTCATCTATGACAGCAAATGCTTAAAGTGTTCGAGATGCTGTCTGCAAACACTCGTTCGTCGAGGTCAAAATTAGCATTGTCCCTTTGCGACTTTGTAGTAGCTGTTGCAACGTCAATAATACGTGGAAGACGCGCCTCGGCGTCCTTCTTGACGATCAAGAAATTATAAAACGAGACAACAGACGATCGTGAGAAATCAAACAAAACACATCAGATGACGTAAGACGGTTTTGGAGCTCAGACAAGACACGACAGACGTGAACTAGAACTGGAAGACGCAAGACGGTAAACGGAAGACGGAAAACGAAACGAAAAACGGCAAGGGGGAAGACGATACGCCACACACATATTTCTACAGTACCATATGAGTTGTTCCTAGGCTTGCTAGTAGAGTTGTTTATGCAGCAAATAAAAATGTTTATTTCTAATTTCTGAAGATTAGTTTTATAAATCTTCTCCTAAATCTTTTCTTATCCTAACTTATAACCTTTTATAGTGAGAATAATGTTCATGTTCTGTTATCTGATTTTGTTTTACTGTCTTTGACAACCCTGAAAAGAACTTACAATTTCAAAATTCTTTTTCCCAAATAATTTTTTGAAGCATTAAATAGGTTAATCACAGTGAGTGTTCAGCACACTTCTAGGCCTAAAATTGTTCCTACACTTATAAACCCTTGAGGATTGTAGCGTCCTACGGTATCGAATCTCTTCGATTTCCAAGAACGCTTATCACGCGCCAAATTAATATTGCGTGACTAGTTGCGATAATAAGGATCCAGAATGTGTGTGGTCAAAGAGAATGTTTATTTACAGAAAAGCGTAGAATAGTTATAACGTAGACGTTAACGGAGTATGTAGACAGTTATATGTATATAACTGATAGATACGAGTTTCTGTAATTGGAGTCGGGAGAGTGATGTCCATATGTATGATTTCGGGCAATAAGTCAGTACTCAGATTTCAGTCTTCGTTAGTTGAGTCAATTACGTTAGTTGTGAATAGAACAAGGTATACAGAGTGTTTGTACAATAAGAACCAAATTGTTAGTAAACAATAATACTCTAATACTCTAAAGTAAAATACTCTAAGTATTAATCTAAAGTTAAAATCTAAAGTATTAGAGTAATATGGATAAAAATACATTTTCATTTAATTCCAACAATTTCAATCTACATAAATCATCTTAGAATATATCCAAATCTTATGAGACGAATTCTGTCTAAGCGACCTCTCTTAATTCTTCATACATTGTGGCTTACAAAGATACAACTTGAAGGAATCGAGGTTTGTGTGGATAAAATAGACAATAATATCTAAGACCTTTTTAACGACTAACTCACAAGATATATTTAAGTTAAAATATTTAAATAATAAACTATTTGAAATGATAAATCGGTACACTCTTGTCAGAACTTTTTTCCCTTTCACTCACTCTTAATAACAATTACATTTACATTCTCAGACAAGTGTTTCATTCTGTTTTCAACTGTTTTATACATTTTTCTAAACATTTTGTCAAATATCATTCACACTAAACAGCACTCGATTATATTATATTTATATTATATATTATAGGAAAAGTAAATTTCATTCATTCAACCTCACTCACAGTTTGTTCAATAAATTCGGTACAATTGATCTACATTAATTCAAATACAAAATCGTATCCTTACATTAAATTACAAGTAGCTTCAGAGAAAATTCAAAATTTGCAGAGTGCAAACTGGGATGACGGTTCATCTATGACAGCAAATGCTTAAAGTGTTCGAGATGCTGTCTGCAAACACTCGTTCGTCGAGGTCAAAATTAGCATTGTCCCTTTGCGACTTTGTAGTAGCTGTTGCAACGTCAATAATACGTGGAAGACGCGCCTCGGCGTCCTTCTTGACGATCAAGAAATTATAAAACGAGACAACAGACGATCGTGAGAAATCAAACAAAACACATCAGATGACGTAAGACGGTTTTGGAGCTCAGACAAGACACGACAGACGTGAACTAGAACTGGAAGACGCAAGACGGTAAACGGAAGACGGAAAACGAAACGAAAAACGGCAAGGGGGAAGACGATACGCCACACACCCACCAATCACACACACCCACATCATAATCGTAGAATAAAGCGTAATTACAACCACAATCTGCGCTTTACTACCACCTAAGTGCTCAGTGTCTCGTAAGGGATTCGGCGCACTGAGAAAAAGGGGCATCACAAGTATACCACACGCTGCCCCCTCCGCGTGGAGCTCATCCACAATCACAGGGTGCAACATTTACTATGTAAGTACTGAGTATACGATACGTTTTCTCTTTGATCCCGTCACACGTAAGGTGCTCACGTGCATGATGCCCATTTCATGCTACGGTAACGAAGGAAGCATACTGGTTGGATAATAGAATGTTTGGGTACCGGAATATTCGAATACTAGAACGTTCGGATAATAGGTCTTTGGATAATGGAGGTCTGCTGTACTAGGCTCTGACCTGTTTCCAGTTCGTCGCTCTTCAAGTTTTCATACAGCTATCCACGCGAGTTTCTCGAGACGATGGGATGGAATTGAACGTACATGTAATCTCGTCTCTTTATTTTGGTTTTTGATATTTATCAGTTGGAAATGCTGGGAGTATTAAGAAAATATAAAGAAAAATTGCTGCTTTTATGGGACGTGTAGTTGGTACGAACGATATCACGATGTCATAAACCAGCAACTATGATATGTCGGAGAGATAGAAAGCTCAGGCGTCAGTCAATACCGTGTGATGTCGGTTTCGAATGGATTTTTCCCTGGTGGGTAATAGTGACAAGGGTATATGACGAGTTTAAGATTTTATTAACCCTTTGCACTCGACGATTTTTTGGCTAAAGAAGAGTAGGAGTTCAAGGATTTTCTGCTATAAAGTTGACGATATTTTTTTGAGCAGTAAATAAGAATATAATAATTAACCCTTAGAGTACGGACGACTCTGCCGAAACGCTTCAGAGGGACTGTGCGTGCTTAGCGCTTACGATCGCTGTGGACGGAATACTTTTCGCTCGTGCGAGCTCTGTTGATTAACTGTTCAAGACGCAACTAACAATTTCTTATTGTAATTCTTTCG
Source organism: Eufriesea mexicana (assembly GCF_001483705.2). Taxonomy (NCBI): domain Eukaryota; kingdom Metazoa; phylum Arthropoda; class Insecta; order Hymenoptera; family Apidae; genus Eufriesea; species Eufriesea mexicana. The sequence continues at coordinate 448,898 of NW_016909769.1, forward strand.
CAGCAGGTTAAATAATAAAAGAACGTTATTTTCAAGCTTCAATTATCTATTAGAATCAATAAAATTTACAATATAACTTAACATGAAAATAAGGAACAAAAACTAAACAAAAATTAATAGTTTATTTGTGTTTGATAAATTTTTTTATATTGTTAATATTGTTGTACGTTTACTATATTGTTAATACCTTACTAATGATACTCGGAACAGATATACAAAAGAATAAACTCGTCCTCGCGTCTATTATTTGTTCCATCTTTGTTCCAAAATGTATTATATGAATGTAATAATATTCTTAAAAGAACTTAGTTTCATTTTCGACATAAATTGCAAATGTTTAAATATTTTTGCATACACGTTAGTCGTCTTTGCGTTTGAATTGATTCTGATTTTTATTTTATTTCAATATGTTAATATGTTTATATTTTGTATTAATTTATCTTTAACTATCGAATGTGTTTATTAAATATATTTTCTTTCTTTTTTTCACTTACATATACACCTATACGCATTTCAATTTACTATTACAAGAAAAATAGGACAATTATTTAATCTTTAAATTTTTCTCTCCATAAAGTTCATTTTATTATATCTAAAATGGCAATAAGTTAGATCATTTAATTCAGTTTTTTTAAAAATTCAGTATAAACCGTTTCTAAAATTGTTAAAAGTATAAAATAAAAATTGCACACAATTTAGTTGCTATAAATAATAATATCAACATACATTATATTTCTTGAGTGATTTAACATGGAATTGTCTATGGAGAATGTATAATATAATAGTTTATAAAAACAATTTTCTCAGTTAATTCTACATGCATAAATAAAATTGAAATGTGACATACCGAAATTACAAATGGAAGTTCCTCCATGCACGAAGTACCAAAATCCGATAATTCACTATTCACCAGCCGCAGTAGAGTAGATCAAGGAATGGGAATACAGTTAGTTTCGAAATACTACAGCGCATGTCTATTAGCTTTACCTCATGGAGGCTGAAGGAGAATTCTATAACATTCGGTATCAGAATTTATTAAGCCTTGGAATGTCGTTCCGGTATTTCGTTCGGCCCTTTGTATAGAATAGGCCCAGAAGACCGTTAGGGTCTTCTGGCAGCCAGATTCTAATTGCTGTTTTAGTTCAAGTTCCGTGTCCTTTCTATCTTCATTTTCAATGCATTTTCAAACAATTCTTTATTTCCCTCGGGTCACCGGACACGAGGCTTTCTTTAGCCATTAATGTTAGAAAGCAGGCAACAGCACTTAGGATTTGGCTGACAATAGGCCTGCAAAGAAAGGGACCAGGCCATGTGCGATGTCGCGACTTTCGGAGCCATAAAGTAACGGGTCCTTCAGGAAGGGTCACGAATGTGCGGGTGGCCCACCAGCAACCCCCTTTGAGGGAGAGGCTTCCTCCACCGGCAGACCTGGTCGCGGAAGACGGTCCTCCCTTCTTTGGGGGCATCTGATTCGCGGACCGAGGGCCCACCCTCGGTCCTGTCAACCACCAATGGGAAAACCGATTTCCCTTTGGAAACCATGGGCTCCGAAAGATCGTGCATCGCACAAGTTAGTTAGGTCAGTACCAGTCAGTCAGTCAATAACATTCGAAGAGTTCAGAAGAGTTATCCGGAACTACTACGTAAAATACAGTCCACTATAACCACAACCTTCCTCAAGAAATTTAGTTCGTCATTAACCGTCGCCAATTGAGGACGACCTATTGACGATATACAGGATTCTATGATTATTGGAAGTATCCTAATTGCAGGCTACTCATTGAAGCTATTCGTTGAAATTCAAAAATAGTACTTCAAAAGTTGGGATCCGCGCAATAAAGACACTATCACGTCAACCAGGTGAATATGGCGAATTGTCAATTTTATGGCAGCTTTCGACCAATTTTAAAAACATTTCCCTATTTTTCGTTTCTAACCCGAGTTATCAAAACAGATTTCTTTTTTATATTTCGAATCCTCGGTATACGTGATACTTAAGCGGCTATAAAAATGTACTTACGGAGAAACAGATGTCATCGTAAAAAGAAACTGCTTCCACGAAGTGCGATGTAAAAGTTCGCTTATGAAATATCCTTTATGTAGAGAAGACACATGAATACATTACTTATATGCATTACATACTTACGTGTGATACTAGTGTACGTTATTTTCAACTACGCGAATATATTTGTTCGCGTGTATTATAGAAAATAAATGAAATAAAGATGGACAAAAATAATAAAAATTAAAATTAAATAAAAATAGAATTAAATAAAAATAAATGGAATAAATACAACTAATAGGTAAATAAAATGAAAATAAATATAGGGTGAGAAATAAGAGAGGAAATAAGGAACGGGAACGTACAGCACAAATTTTGGATTAATTTGGATTTTGGATTAATAAAGCGTTTAAACTTCAAACGGGTCACCGCAGACCCGGCCATTGTCATCCGAGGGATAAATGTTTAAAATATCCTACATAAACATAAATAAATGAACAAATAAAATAAAAGTAATGCAAATAGAAAGAAAAAAATTCCTTTATGCGAATTTCGTTTTGATCTTAATAATAAATTTAATTACTGAAAGTATTAATTTTATTGGCATTTATGGATACTATCAATGTCGACGACACTATCAGAAACCAGTCTACAAACACTTTACCATAAACGGGATGAAATGAGTTGGCTTAAGGCGATGTTTATCATAACTTTCAAGGAATCAATAAAATGTTGTTATCGCGGTCACTATACATTTCACAAAGGAAGTCGCTGTGTTCACCAGGATGCGAAAGTGTGTGACTAGAAGTTTCACTTCGTGAGATTTGAATCTGCAGCTTTATAAAAAGCAAGACTTACGCTGCATAACTCGTAACAAGTAAAACTTGTTGTAAAAGTTCTCGTATGCAACAACCCTCGAATCATAACTTAACATGCGCGCAAATGAAGTCGGAAAGGCGACGGAATTTCACATAAAAGGGAAAATGGAGAACTTAGGGGAGAAATGGCAGTATGTTACAGAAAATGAAGTAAAATGTAGTTAAGAGTAAGACTGGATTTGTACGAATTTTAATGCGAGTAATACTTTATACTGTGTTTTTAAATGCAGTAAAGGAGGGGAATCGCAGCAAGATAGTTGTATCTATTTTGTATGTGCTTCGATTTTTCATGGAAAAAGAAAAAAAGTCGTGTTGCTATCGTTATTTTATATTTAGGTATAGAGTGATAAGAGAATTTATGATGTATAATTTTTGTAATACAATGGTTAGAATTCTATAGAAAATTATTAACATTTTTCCTGCATACAAATTTTCATCGTGGAATCAGTTTTGTATATTACAATTCTTAGACATGATAAGTACAAGTTTATGGTTTGCTTCCTGATGTAGGAAAAAAGAAAGAGGCGAGAGAAGAAAAATGGAAGAAGGTAAAGAAGAAGAAGAGAGAGAAGGAAAAGAGGAAAAAGATGAAGAAAAAGGGGAAAAACGAAGAAGAAAATGCACAACAGAAATGAAAAGAAGAAGAAAAAATGCAAAAGCAAGAAGAAAGAAAGAAAGAAGAAGAAGAAATTTCACCAGCAATTGCTATCAATAGTTAGTCTCTATTGCAGTTTTTACACAGAAAAGCGTCAGAGTATTTAAAACATTTTATCAGGGAACCATCTACGTAAAATCTACTATTCTACAACTACAAAGTGTCTTATATACGTGGCAAGTTGCTAATTATTTGGTGTCTGTGAGAGAGTTCAACGAAGAGATATGACAATGACATTACAGCAAAGTTCCTGCATGCACAGAAGAACGTCCAGAATGATTATCCTGTCATGACAAGAGGAGAGCAACGAAACACGTCACTATAGAAGTTGCAACATCACCGGCTGCAAAATTATTTGAAAGCTACGTTGGCAGGGATATTAGTAAATGGATGGCTCGAAGAGTATTAAGGGAAATTAATTTTACGTCAGGTGAAAAGTGAAAGAAGTCAGTTCTTTCTGAAAAACATCAAGGTCTTTTTAGTTTTTAGATTAAGTATTAGATTAGGCTTGGTACTAGACATGCCAAAGCATGTTTGACTCGTTTGAACTATTATATTATTCGTTATTTATACATTTATATATTATACACTATACATTTATTTATACATTATATGTGAAGAACATCAAGGTCTTTTCAGTTTTTAGATTAGGTACTAGATTAGGCTTGGTACTAGACATGCCAAAGCATGTTTGACTCGTTTGAATTATTATATTATTCATTAGTTATACATTTATACGTTATACATTATACATTTATTTATACATTATAATAGTTAATGTCATTTGATGGAGATAAATATATAATTATTAGTTACAATATGTAGCAACAATTGATAGATATTATATTTAAAAGTGTCATCGATAAGAGCCAAAATTAATTTTGTCGAAAGGAACTGTGTGTTTTTGATAATTGGAAAACCAAAAAATCTGATCTCAGTTGTTTAACTTGGTTTGCTAATTCTAGTATTGCATCTTTTGTTCCTTCATTTTTAGAGGTTGAGGTTAGAATCCGAATCGATGACCTCCATGAGCTATTACGTTCATTGGATTAACACTAGAGCTACCGATCTTTAATGGGTGCCTAAGTAACCCTGGGATAGATAATAGTGATTTTAGTGGCACGATGAAGATAAATATATTAATTACAGTTCTATCTCAATACGAGTTGATACTAATCTTTTGAAAAGGAGGTGTATGTTTTTAATAATTGCACAAAGGAAAATTCTGAGACCAGTCATTTTAATGAGATTGGCAGTTCTAATGTCAACGACGTCTGAGTGAATTCGGTCTAGAAATATTCATCGTCCATGACAAATTGTTTATCAAGAGCAAATATCACGAAGCACTATTGTATTACTTCATAATCCTAACTATTTTCGAGAACAAAGAGACGAAGTCGATTTTGACGACGAATCAAAGTTTAACCCTTTGCATTCGAGAGGTGACTCACAGTCACCATTTCATAAAATTTGGAAGATCGATATTAATTAATATATCAAATTTAATGTAATGTAACAGTATGCAAGGTATCTAAATCAAATAATTCTACAATTCTATTATTATACAATTCTTTATTTACTGCTTAAAAAGTCAGTTTTTTAAATAGAAAATCTTTGATTTTCTACTCTTCTCTGACCAAAAAATCGTCGAGTGCAAAGGGTTAATATCTCGTATTCAAATGGAAAAGCTTATGTTGCATATCGAATAACGAAACTTCAATTTTAATTTTATATTTCTCATAGTTTTATAATTTTACAATTTTAATATTTAGAAATTAAAAATTTTAGAATTTTATAAAACCAGGTGGTGATTAATAAACTGACGCTATTTGGTCACGAATTCTTTGATACAGGGCTGTTTATTTTGACTCTTAATATTTGCAAGGCCTTTTTTGTAGATTCTGTTTTCAACTTTCTTAGATGCGATATTTATATAAATTTTGTAACCAGGCGAAATGTTAGGTTAGTCAAACAGAAGTTTGTCTCTGACTCGATACCTCACATCTTTAAAACCATCTAGTCCAATGCCAGTTACCTAAGATGGTATGAAAGATATGAACTGCTATGTGACTGACAGTCATCACCAAGCTGATAGTTTACGACGCAGCAATTACTAAAAAGGGTACCTAGCAAGGTGAATATCTATCACTGTGGTGCCTTTGAAATTGATCGATATTCGGGATCGAATCTGGTCAAAGTTCAAGGGAGATAGATCTTCCAGGAAATGCCTTATTTATCTTTGTTGCAACGACAACACAGAAAGTTAGACGTGCCATCCTTCCAGCGGATTAGGCAGTATAATTAACTCAAGAGCACAGAACATGTACAACCCTACATCCCTACAACCAGACCCAACAGATTGGACCCACCGAATCGACAAATAGACTTCTGGCCAGAAATTGCAACATTGACGACAAAAACATTACGGCTCTTAAGTCTTGGCTGACAATAGGCCTGAGGGCTCCACGTGGCCCGCACGCGTTGGGCTCCTCAGGCCCTAGCTAGGGACCATAAACGGCGGATGGAGTTATCAGTGCACGGGTGTACCCCGCGTACCTCACCTTGAAGGAGAGGGTTCTCTCCACCACCGTCTTCGTTTTTGAGGACCTTCCCTTCCTTCAAGGTGACCGATTTGCGGACCAAGGGAACGCCTTTGGTCCAATCAGCCAATAATGTTTGGCGAACTCCCGATTTTTTCTAAGATCGATTTTAGGAAAATCTGGAGGACACTTCTAAACGAATCCTTAAAGAGGACAGTTCGAACCTACCAATCGAGACTTCCAACAGAGAGATCCACGAAACGTTAGTCGAGTTCCATTCCTATCGTGGTACCAGAGTCTAGCGTTCGACTCCAGGCCAGATCTTCCTTTTGCTCGTGATAATTGTAACAGTTGTCCAATATTAATTTGGCGAGCAATATAACGAGATCGCGAGACGGACTTGCAACTCGTCAGAATTTCGACAACATTCAATCATGACGCAACACATAGCATAGAGGATTTACGACTCGTCAGAATTCATCGAAAACTTCAAATGCGACGTGACACAGGCGTAAGATGAAATATTTCGGTTGGTCTTGGAATGATAACGCGGGGAATTAAAATAAACTCTATCAAACGGTGCTAGTGTGTCTTTATTACGTCGATCACCTTGATGGGACCAACGCGACACAATACACTAGAAGTCTTATTCTTGGACTCGCTACTCAAGACTGACTGTCTCGTGCAGTCCCTTTTTCGAAGCCTCTTTGTTGCGGCTCTAGGACCATAATGTCCTAAGTCAAGTGGAGGACTGCTTTATGTCCTTATTTTCAGCGTCCCTTGACTTGTATATACTCATTGTCACCTATACCACCACTTGGGTAAACCTTAACGAGGACCCAAATTATTTGAACTTCCACCACCACAGAATGACACACCCACCTCTTACATTCACAATCAAACAGTAGACAGACGAAGCTTATAAAACCACCGACAGAGCAGTCGCGAAAGAGTTCTCCTAAAATTATCAAGAAGACCGGACAATCATCACGATCACACTATCATCATCAAGACCTACCAACAACTCAGCGCAGTAAACAGTCTGCTACTATATCTCTGTATAATACGGACCCAATCTTTTGCACTCAGCTCGTTGTGGCAGGCACGGTGTTGGGTTGTAAAGCCAACGTGTGCAATAGACCGGCGTGAAGGACAGATACGGGCCCAATCTTTTGCACTCAGCTCGTTGTGGCAGGCACGGGTGTTGGGTTGTAAAGCCAACGTGTGCAATAGACCGGCGTGAAGGACCAAATGATTCGGCAGGCTTCCGCTCGGTGGTCCAATGCTTGGACGTTGCCACACGATGCTGAGTTGAATGTGCCCGATTTGATTTTATAGCAGATAGTCAATCCACGGGACTGATTATCCACAAGGCTTGTAGACTGGTTGATTGATGCAGACTGTCTGTGCAGACTGCGTGTTGTGACTGTTTGATGTTGACTCTTTGATGTGAACTGACGAACTGACTGATGGATACTGATGAACTGACTGCGCGATGCACGATCTTTCGAAGCGAAGGATTGCTAAAAGGGAAATCGATTTTCCGATTGGTGGTTAACAGGACCGAGAGTGGGCCCTCGGTCCGCGAATCAGTTGCCCCCAAAGAAGGGAGGAACGTCTTCCGCGACCAGGTCCGCTGGTGGAGGAAACCTCTCCCTCAAAGGGGGTTGCTGGTGGGCCACCCGCACATTCGTGACCCTTCTTGAAGTGACCGTTACTTTAGGGCTTCCAAAGTCGTGACATCGCACATGGCCTGGTCCTTTCTTTTGCAAGCCTATTGTCAGCCAAATCCTAAGTGCTGTTGCCTGGTTTCTAAATCAACGGCTAAAGAATGCCTCGTGTCCGGTGACCCGAGGGAAATAAAGAACAGTTTGTAGAGCATATTGAAAACTGGAGAAAATAGAAATACCGAAATTGAAATAAAACAGCAATTAGGATTTGGCTGCCAGAAGACCGTTACGGGTCTTCTGGGTCTGGAGTTTGTCCCAAGATGGGACAACGCATGTGACTTAATAATTCTAAGCACTAATTCAACCATAACCAGGCCTAGTTTTATTAATTTGGAGTAGGGCCTTACAACCCCAAGAAACTCCCCGAGCGAGTTGCAGTGTTCGGGACGCAACACTCTTTTTGGGGAAAACACTTTGCCTTCTTGAAGTGGTAAAGTTAGGATATACCGTGGAGGAAAATCGAATGATCCACGCGACGTATTTATTATTGCTTGCTAGAGGTCCAAAACGGTTTGGCCTCTAGCTGGTCGCTGAAAGCTACGCTCTCATTGCATGGTCAGGTGCGTCTCCATAGCCTTATACGTAAGGACCCCTGTTCAGAACTCCTAAAGGTCGACCCTGAGCATTCACGTTCAGCAGCCACGTATCTGCGACCTCAGCATGGATCACGTGACCGTTTTATTCATATTTCCTGCGAATTTTCATCGAACGGAGTATGGATCTTATAGTCTTTGATCCGAGTGTAGTGGGAGTGGTCAATTCGTGCAGTGGATCGCGTTGTTCAACCTTTTCGTCGACTGAGGAGAAATCTGGCACGTGTCAAAGGAAAGCGAGTTAGACCCGGTCCTATTCGAATATATTTGTAGACCCTTTGCGTATTTCCTCGATCGGGATTCAAGGATTTCTCACGTTTGGAAGTGCTGCGATCGAGGTGCTACAATTGAGTCTCTCTCCCCGGTGTCTCGTGTGCATATATTGAAATTTTCCGACGAAGATGTGACAAAGGCGTAACGTTGATATTTGAGCGTTTCCTCACGGTGTGCAGTCTCATCCGACAGTATGGGGTAGGTCGAGCTGAGTCGTACAATCTCAATCACTTGCGTGGTATTGGAATCGGAGAGAGCTGTTAAGGAGACTATACGATTCGTGGAATCTGTAACATTTTGTATTGACTCTCTGGGACACTTAGTTTTATATAAAATAAAAAACCAAATTGCAGAGAATGTTTTTTAATATAATTATCAAATATAAAAAGCAAAGAACTTTATATAAGCAGCAAATAATTCGTTTATAATTTTGTAAATGAAAAGAAAATTTTTTTTAATAATTCCTAATTTATTTTATTATTTTCAATAACTTGCACGTGGAATACATACAATCCCATAATTTATTCAATTTCAAGATTAGTAAAAGAAATTAAATAATATATTCCTTCTTTATTGTACAATTTATTTTCTCAATAAATTTTAAGAAAAACAACATATACGTTATGGAACACAAAAATTCACTGCATTGCATAATAACAACTTATTAATGCGTTTTGACTTGTATAAATTTTTGTTTTCATTTGTTTACGCATTTACCGTTCGTTCATAGTATTGTCAGCTGAATGAAAAACTTTAAATAAAATATTAAAATAGTACGATTATGAGAAACTTCAACTTTTCGAGGTGGATTAAAATATATCCCATCATGCATAAAAAGCTAAGCAAAAGTTTTTAATCCACCTAATCCCAAAGGGTTTGTTTATTGTGTTTGTTCATTACCCGTTTATTACCTGTCAAGGTAGCATTTGTTACGATACTGTTATAGAGTCAAATTTTAATTTAATTTACGATAAAATAATTAATTTTTGAAATGAAATTTTAATCACCATCGGTATAATGTAAATGCTTGGCCATTGACGATGAAAAATGTTGTTAAAAATATCAAAAAATTAAAAAAGAATTGATATTGATAGCTTGTAAAAGTATTTCGCTCCAAAATTAAGATTATGTTAATATTTTTATATAATATTGACGTATATTCAAAGTGGAATTTGTAAAATATTACAATTTTTCCATCAGAATTACTATATATGTATATCGCCATGGCGTTTTAATTTAACGGCTGAAAGAGAATTATTTAGTGTGCATCAGATTTTTGGGAGATCCTTCACGCTCCAAAAAATTCTCTTCTCTATTTTTTAAAATAACATGTCGTATTAATCTTTTATTTTTTTTTAGAAAGCTTTCATCAGACTTAATATATTTACTTGAAATATCTTTTTTTCATTTTGCTTAGTTGGTGAGTTATAACATAAAATATTTCGCACAAACGAAGCTCTTTGGAAATGTTAAAAGGTATCAGGAAAAATACTTTCGGATTTGAAAATTATTATACATAAAATGAAAGATAATAATAAGAATATATATATTCTTCTACCAATTCTTTTTCACAACTACTCACAATACCAAATCCCTATAATAGCAATTCGTTGGATTTGTCTATTAAGTTATGGATAAAAAAATATAGTATTCCATTTGAAAAAATTAACCTTAAATTAAATTAAGTTTCCCCTAGCGTTCCACATACACAAAAAGAAAAAGAAAAAAAATAGTGTACACTGTATTATATCTCCCTTCATATCAAACAATTCTTATAAGGATATGCCTTTAATATCTTCAGTTCCTTTCGCAGGAGGTTTAAATAATATACTCCCCCTGTATATACTATTCCTGGCAAAAAATGTTCAAAATGATTTGAAATTATTATAACTTTTCAGACATAAAATTCTGTAATTGTTAAGCCTCGTAACTACTTTTGAGATATAGGAGGTCTAAATAATACACTCACCCTGTATATACTACCCTCGACCAAAAATTTTCAGAATGATCTGAAATTACTATAACTTTTCAGATGTAAAATTCTGTAACTGTTAAGCCTCAGTTCCTTTCGAGATATCGCAGGAGGTATAAATAATACATTTATCCTGTATATACTACCCTCGACCAAACTTTTTTAAAATGATTTGTAATTACTATAACTTTTCAGATGTAAAATTTTACAATTGTTAGCCTCAGTTCCTTTCGAGATATCGCAGGAAGTCTAAATAATACACTCACCCTGTATATACTATCCCTGGCAAACAATTTTCAAAATGATTTGAATTACTGTACCTCTTCAGACGTAAAATTCTGTAATTATTAAGCCTCAGTTTCTTTTAAGATATCATAGAAGGTCTAAATAATACACTCACCCTGTATATACCACCCTCGACCAAAAATTTTCAAAGTGATCTGAAATTATTATAACTTTTTAGATGTAAAATTTTGTAACTGTTAACCCGTTGCACTCGAGAGGTGAGCCTAAGCCGGCGTTCAATCAAATTCCGAAGATCCGTGTTAATTAACATATTAAATCCAAAACTTCCTCAGTTTGCGTGGAATATCGAAATAAAATAATTTTAAGAGTTAATTTATACCCGATTCCTTATTTACCGTTTCAAAAATATCCTCGACGTTACTACAGAATGTCTTAGAATTGCTATTTTTCTGCAACAAAAATAATCACCGAGTGCAAAGGGTCAAACCTCAGTTCCTTTTGAGATATCGCAGGAGGTATAAATAATACATTTACCCTGTATATACTATCCTCGACCAAAAATTTTCAAAATGATCTGAAATTACAATAACTTGTTAGATGTAAAATGTTATGTCACGAAGTACCGTTTCGTCGGTATAATTATTCTCGCAGGGTAAATACCATGTTACCGACCCCGTACCCCTGGCCAAGCACGATGTGACACCATATGCACCTGACGTAAGGGGAAGTAATTCATCTTGTTTTCCCTAAAACTGTTTGTAACTCCTGCTCTTGTACCTGAAAATCGACAACTCCCATCAGTTACATTAACCAGTGGCAAAATACTCAGCCCTATCAAGCGTTCTTACGAACTCCACAGAAAGACAAGACAAATAATATCGAGTCAACTCTCATGGAGCATACATGGTATCAAATCAAATTTCAAACACATTACACTATCACACATTACACAAAATACAGTCCATTACACACTGTTCCGTCCCGAAGAGCGTGTTTAGAATATGATTTTATAATTAAGGCCTACACTTTTAACAGACCTAACGGTTTATTTTATATTTTATACCGCGACTGCAATTCCGGAGGTTCGATGTGCCTCAACGCCGTTCTAGCGGATTAAGCTTACAAAGGTAAAGCAAAATTAGGAATTTTACTAGCACCAGACGCGACAGATGGGACCCACTTGTGACAGACCCAACAAGCGACGGACGGACGGCACTTATAAATCACGTCATTGACCATCAGAAATCGGCTCCTTGACAGTTTCCTACTCCTTAGCCAAAGGTCCTTATGTCACACCCTCTGTCCAATTAAAACTCTTTACCTTTCCACCACCAACATCTATTTTACCCAATCAGAACTAAACTAGAGAAAACACCGGACCGAACACGACGAGACAGGACATGGAGCAAAATCGAGAAGTCAGTTCGTCTTCGGCACCGATCCTTAAAACATCTAAATTACACATACAAACGCGTGTTCGAAACGGTACTCCGTTAACGTCTACGTTATAACTATTCTACGCTTTTCTGTAAATAAACACTCTCTTTTGACCACACACATTCTGGATCCTTATTATCACAACTAGTCACGCAATATTAATTTGGCGCGTGATAAGCGTTCTTGGAAATCGAAGAGATTCGATACCGTAGGACGCTACACACACTTCAAGAAACGCTATTCAAACAAATTTCCTCTTGGATTCGTCTGCCACTAACCGTTGTCAAACAAGACCGACCTAGTGACGTAATACAACAATACAGGGTATAAAACGGAGTGTTGACCTTCAAATGGTAACCACTATTTTCACAGCACTAGTGGTAACGTGACGTCAAATTGACTCCCTATAAATAATGGCGACTCGACGTCAAATTGACTCTCTATCAATAGCGGTGAGTTAAAGTCAAATTGATTCTGTATCTGTAGTAGTGACATGACGTCAATTTGACGTATCCTTCGATAATTGGATCTTATGAATAAACTACTGGATACTTGGATACTTAGAGTATTACTAGATACTTAGATCTTTCCACGGAGTCAATTTGACGTCATGTAACCGCCACTGACAGGGAGTCAATTTGACTTCAAGTTACTATTATTGTCAGCACAATCATTTCGTATCACTTGGAATCAATCTACTGTACATTGTCATTAATGTTAGGAGTCAATTTGACGTATATCACCACTCTAAGGTTAAAGCGGTTTAATACGAAATAAAAATAAAAAATAATAATTCAAATCTATATTTATTTTCCAGTTGAAAATATTGAAAGCATAAGTATTATTGCTAACGTAACGCTAATTTCATTGAAATAGTTAAAATGACAGAATTTTTGTTTCCTTAATCACTAAGAACACAATTTTTGACAAAAGCAGTTTATAATTCGAATTTCATTATTTTGATTCTGACAGAAATAAAAGTGTATTTATGAATCATATATATATCTATTTATTTTCATCCTAGGTGTTATTTAAATTATTATTATCTAGTATATTACATACATCTCGAATAAATGAATTATTTGAGATAAGCAGTAGTCGTAGTAATTTAACACCAATAATTTTAAAATATTTTATTGGACTTGATAAACTATTATATAATATTAGCCAAACTTCAATTATTTGAATAACGTGTCATTTTTATGTATTTCAGGCATGAGGCACCAGACCCGCAGTATGCAGGCCCACAACCCAGTAAGGTAAGCAATCATGCGATTCAAAATAATCTTATAACAATGTTTATGAACATATTTAACAATTTAATATGCAAATATGGTTGAAATTGCGAAATACTTTGCGCTATCGCGTTTCATTATTACATGATCAAAATTCGTTCACTTCTTACACGAAAATGTCTCTCATGTTCGTAACCAACCATAATCAGAAATTTTTCATACTAAGGTGCTAAAATTAATATCTACAACCGACGGTCAGAGACATATTTTATAACAATTTTTAAAAAATTTCAATTATACGAATAGTTTTTCAGAAAATTAATTTCCCTCATATAATATATAACGAGTTTATATACTTTCGTTACCAATTATTATGTACATATATGAAATTATATATAAATCAATTAAAAATTTGGCTTCTTTCGTTATTATCACATAAGTTACAATTATATAAATTTTATAATCGTCAAAGTTATTGGAATTTCTGTTTTGAATGATTATACTCTATCGTCTATATCACATAACTTGCAATTATATAAATTTTATAATCATTAAAATTATTAGAATTTCTGTTTCGAATGATTATACTGTATCCACTGTATCACATAAATTACAATTGTATAAATTTTATAATCATTAAAATTATTAGAATTTCTGTTTCGAATGATCATATTGTATCATCTGTATCACATAACTTGCAATTATATAAATTTTATAATCATCAAAATTATAAGAATTTCTGTTTCAAATGATTATACAATTTTTCCGTAATCACCAGGTTTTATACTCCAGTTATGTTCGGTACACGATATTGGTTACATGTATCACACCTGATTATTTGCATGAAAGGTTCAAGACTGCTAGTTACATTATAAAGTCAAAACTTGCTTGAAGGAACCATTTAAGAACGATATCAACTTCGTAAATACTTGCCATTATACTATTATATATTTGTATAGTATTTTTTGTAACATAAACATAAATAGATGAATGTTATTACAAGGTTGTACAATTACGTAATACCATCGTTTATAAGATTCTTATGAATTTCATGCTTGTTTTGTCCAGCACGACCGATCATTTGCCTGACCGTGGTAGGTTCAGTGTTAAACATCTCAGATTATGCGCATAATGTCCAGGTAAAAGTGTTATCGCATTTCTCACGTTGCCTACAACGCAAGGACTAAATACTTGAAGGGTTAATTACAGTCTTCACGCATTTTGCAATTAAAGTAGTTAAAGTCTTTCGTGTCTTTAACCCTTTACTCTACGATAACGAGTTTTAATTAATTAATAATTAATAATAATTTAATCAAAATTCCATTTATTCGTGTATCAAAAATTTGTCATAAACTCTTGTCGAATATTAGAATTATATATTATACTTACTCCTACTTGCACAGGTGATATATTCATATAACATGCATAAAATTTGAAGAAATTCTAAAATTTTTATATAATTTTGTAGTTAATTGAAATTAAATACTCTTCGATACACCATTTTTCAAAATTTGATCATAATGCGAGGGATTAAAGCGTTACAACGATACTAGATTATCACCATAATATTTAGTAAATTATTTATAATTTAAGTTTCAAATTAAGGAATCGATGACGTGAACATTTTACGTTTAATTTCCAAAATTATATTATAATTTATTGCGATTATAAAGTATTCAGGTTACGTAAAGTAGTGAAAAAGATATTCGAAATAATTGAAATTGGGAATTTTCGAATATTCGAAATAATTGAAAATGGGAATTTTCGAATATTCGAAATAATTGAAAATGGGAATTGTCGAATATTCGAAATAATTGAAAATGGGAATTTTCGAATATTCGAAATAATTGAAATTGGGAATTTACGAATATTCGAAATAACTGAAAATGGGATATTTCGAATATTCGAAATAAGTGAAAATGGTAATTTACGAATATTCGAAATAAGTGAAAATGGTAATTTACGAATATTCGAAATAATTGAAATTGGGAATTTTCGAATATTCAAAATAATCGAAAATGGGAATTTTCGAATATTCGAAATAATTGAAAATGGGAATTTTCGAATATTCTAAATAATTGAAAATGGGAATTTTCAAATATTCGAAATAATTGAAAGTGGGATACTTCGAATATTTTCATGATTTTATCGTTGATGTTAGATCGCTATCCTATACAAAATGATTCGTTCGAACAACATTGTAGCCGCCAGTCTAACGCAATTAGCGGCCTTAAACCCTCTATCCAAGAATACCCAGATAGTGGGTGCACGAACAAGGTGTGGCGCATGGAACTTGTGCATTATGGACGTAACTGTAGTATAAAGTTTGATGATCAAAGAAGAACAAGTAAAACACATTACTGTGTGATCGCAAAAAATGTCAGAATTTTTTACTGTTTTTACGATCATTTTTATCGAAATATTCCAATTCGCATTAAAATTTTGCACTAAAATTATTGAAATTGTAATTTTCATTATAATAATAAAAAAGAATTCCAATCTATTGTTATTTTGTAATTTTGTCATTTTGTTTTATGAGGAATTTTTGTTATATATGTATAAATAGGAATTATTATTTTAAATGGTAGATTACTGTTATTAAAGAAATTGTAGAAATATTTTTTGAATATTGTTGTCACAGTTCTATCCCTTGTTTAAGAACAAGCTATTTTTACATTTCAATTTTTTTAGTTTTGTAAATCTAGTGCCTTTCGAGGTGCCCTACTGAAATACGTCCTTGACCCGTAACTTTCGAATCTGCGTTTAACCCTTCAGTTTGGACGATTGCTGGAGGAAAAATATGTCTGTCAAATATTTTTTCGAGTATTGTTTTCTGTAGAAGCATTATCAAAATGGGTGTAAGTGAAATTGAAATACAGCCGTAGTAGTATTTTATATATTGTACTGTAATTAATTGATTGAAACACTCATTTTTAATTATCTTATAGATTTATTTAATATCGAATATTATTATTTAATATTCAAATTCTGATTTGTAGAAATATTACAATTTTTCTAGTTTAAAAAATAATTTTTAAAAGTTTGATTTAACTCGAGAATGTGTAAGTAATGTAAGAAGTATTACATACACTTAATTATAAAATAATTCTTTAATTTGACTTAATAAAAAAATGTGTAAGTAATGTAAGAAATATTACATATATTTAATATTGCTATATTATTATTTAATATTTATATTCTGATTTTTACAGAAATATTAATTGCTCTAAGTTTAAAAAGTAATTTTTAAGAATTTTGTTCAATACAATACTGTATAAATAATATAAGAAATATTACGTGTAATTAATATTGCAATATTATTTAATGTTTCATTCAAAATTATCTATATTGGCAATTATATTTTCGTTTAATCTCCATTATTGTTCTATAAGAACATTTTTCTGTTCTTCAAACAGGTTTTCAGTCTAACTGAAACTAAATTTGAAGATCTTCAAATTTATTATTTGTTATAAACTGTGAAATTTAGACAGTTGGATAATATTAATAACTCGTTGTATTTTTCATGGAGCTAATAAAAATTCGTTATGTGACATTAAATTGCAAAGCCGAAACAAATAATTTGAACGTTAATCCAAATAAAAAGTCGAATAAAATGTCGAGTTAAAAAATTAACGAAAATATAACATACTTTTAATACATCTGAAAAAATTTTATGCAAAATGTATAAATAAAAATTTTATTGAAAAGCTTGGTAAATACTTGCAACAAAATTAGACAAAATATTAATTAAAAGAGTAACTCGGTATTTCTTCAAATATTATTAAATGTAAATGTTTGGTGTAACCAAAAATATAAAAATATTACAATACTATACATTCGTATTATCGCACTAATATTCACATAATTAATATAATTAACTTTCTCAATTTTTTACTCGAAATAAATAAAAATTCTATTGAAAAGCTTGGTAAATACTTGCAATAAAATTGGACAAAATAGTAATTAAAAGAGTAACTCAATATTTCTTTAAATATTATTAAATGTAAATGTTTGGTGTAACCAAAAATATAAAAATATTACAATACTGTACATTCATATTATCGCACCAATATTCACATAATTAATATAATTAACTTTCTCAATTTTTTACTCGGATAGAGTATCCCTCCCTCCCCTCTTTAACACAAATATCGTGCCTCTAATAACCCCTCTAAAAAGAAAAAAAGGGAAAGAAAAAGTGGAAAATAAAATTTCTAAAAGAACGTGTAGTAAAAGGTTTAACTTCATAATGAAAGTCTGTGAGAAATGGCAACAAAAAATGGCGGTCTGAATTAGGTCTGAGGTGTTATAACGGACGTTCGCATCTGCCATGTTCATGTTACGCGTTTGGCCAGTAAGAGGTCAAGCAGCGCAATTTTTCGATTAATCGCTCTCGCCGATCTAATTTATAGGTCCTTAGTTACCTTGGCAGCGAGTACGTCATAACTTCACTACGTGCAGACACGTCGTTCAGGCGTAAAAGGATATTGATTTCTTACTCTCGTAACAGAGGAACACCGAAATTCAAATGTTACAACAAATTGATTACCGTTTCTCTTCGCTCTCACCGCATCATCATCGCGTTGCGTACACATCGTGTCCAGACTGGCGGCGACCAACGTCATTTCAAATGTTTACACGCGTATGAATTACAGGTGTGTAATGAGGAGACGCATAATCGGATTTGTGTCTCTTAAATGAAATAAATAACACGAGTTCCAGCTAAAATTAAAATACAATGAAGATTTGATGCGAATGAAAGCGAGTAATATTTTGTAATTCTGTAATTACTGGGCTGCATTCATTATGCGTGTCGGGAAATATTGACACATTACAGATTTAAAATTGGAATGCAAACGAGGATTGAATTAACCAAAATTGAAGAAATATTTCTTTTTTATGTACCAATAATGAGAAATTGTATGCATAAATTTAAGTATACAAATTTCACAACTATTTTGAATATTTTAATTTGTTTATATTGTTTAATAATTTGTTTAAATTATGTATTATTATATAACA